>NW_028244833.1:0-61816 GCF_964263255.1 Lissotriton vulgaris | reverse complement strand
GCACTGACGTTTCTTGTGATAACAGGTAAGTAAATTGGAATTCGTAGTGTGGCTGAATTTACAGGAATATTTTGCTTAATAGTGAAGGAAGGGGGGGGCCTGAGGTAACATGTGTGCAAACACGCCCTGTGGCGCGTTTTAGACTGGGGAATTAATTCATCTTCAATACTGTGGTCCCCTCTGAGCCAACTAGCCCACCAGGTACCTCCAGTATGCGCTAGGCAGCTGTGTTGCAGAGAGGTGTCCAGAGGGCACGCCCCCTTTTTTACAACACTCTGCAACACACCTCCATGGCGCTTACTGGAGATGCCTATTGGACTAGTTGCCCCTAGGGTACCTCTGGATTGAAGAGGAATTAATTTCCCAACTTAAAACGCGCCACAGGGCATGTTTGCACTCACATCACCCCAAGCACCACCCCCCTACCTTCACCACTGGGCAAAACTAGCCCTGTAGCATGTTCTAAGTTGGGGAATTAAGTCCCCTTGCATACTGGGGGTCCCTGGGGGCCAACTAGCTTGCCAGGAACCTCCAGTATGCGCCAGGGGGCTGCATTTCAGAGAGGTGTAAAAATGGGCGTGGCCTCATTACACCTCTCTGCAACACAGCCCCCTGGCGCTTTTGCAGAGGGGGAACTAATTCCCCTTGAATACTGGAGGTCCCTGGGGGCCAACTAGCCCGCCAGGAACCTCCAGTATGTGCCAAGGAGCTGCATTGCAGAGAGGTGTAATGAAGTGTAATGAGGCCACGCCCCTTAGTACAAATCTCTGCAACGCAGCCCCCTTTCGCGTTTGCAGAGGGGGAACAAATTCCCCTTGCATACTGGGGGTCCCTGGGGGCCACCTAGCCCACCAGGAACCTCCAGTATGCGCCAGGGGGCTGCATTGCAGTAAGGTGTAATGAGGCCACGCCCCTGTTTGCTTTATGCAGGTAGTGATTGCCAAATTGTTGATAACTAAACAAACCACCATAATTTGCAGAATCAAATTAAAACTTCAGCATTAAAGGCAGCATCATATTTCAAATCAGAAAACAAACCTTCAACGTCCTGAACATCCCAATCATCAGAACGTATATTTTGTTTAATTACATCCCCCATAGAAACTCTTAGGACATTTGGGACATTTATAACCTCAGTTGGCCCATGGATTTGACAGCATCCCACACAATCCCATCTAAGACTGGCCAAGCAGTGATGTTAACAAAAGCCATGTCCCTCTTCAATCTTTGTGATGAGGAATGGGGAGCCAAAGTCCCATTAATATGTCGAATGCATGTTCTTTCTTCAACATAGTGTCCGTTGACAAGGCGGAAAAAATACACCACAAATCTAATAGACATGAACAGGTAAATTGAACAAAGCACTAACCAAATGTAGGTCCAAGGAGGAATCAAAAAATGTTTTTTTAAACAGTGTTGCAAGAACAGAAATCTTGGAAGGGGTTTTTGATGTGTGAGAGTCAGTATCAAATGAAAATCTGAGGCCTTATTTATGAAAAGTGACGCATCGCTGCGTGAAAACAGCAATGTGTCACTTTTCAGTGCGCACTCCTTGCGACACCAATGATGCGTCATATTTAATGTATGACGCATCATGTCGCAAGGAGTTACAGATACGTCAGTATTTCTGACGTATCTGTAAGCGCAAAAGTGACGCATTGCTGGAGTGTGTCACAAAAGTGACGCAACTCCAGCAATGCATCCTTTCACATGGGGAAAGCCCCATGTGAAAGGGCTTGCATCAGTCTTACGCCTGCTGTGAGGCAGGTGCACGTTTTGACGCAACAGCGTCCTAAAAGTGACGCAGTGAAATCTCATAGATTTCACTGCGTCACTATTACGAGGCTTTTTGCTGGGAAACACCCCCTCTGCATACATTATACCTGACGCAGGTATAATGTGGCACAGGGGTTTAAAAAGTGACGCATCTACCTAGATGCGTCACTTTTTAAATATGGCGCAACAAGGCGCATGTTTTACGCCGCCGATGCGTCACAAAAAGTGACGCATCAGCAGCGCAAAACTGACGCAAGGCCTCATAAATGAGGCCCAAGGATTCTGTAGCCAAACAAGTTTGCAAATCAGGCATTGATAAGTCAGTTGGGTAAGTACTTTCAGTCTCATCAAGGCGAGCACCAGGTAGTGAGCTCAATAAAGGGCTTGAAACTGCAGGCATCTCGAGGGCAATATCAGGCTGGGGTTAGAAACCAGGGCCAAAACAGAATTTCTCAAAATCGATGGACATGAGACTGCCGGATTCATACTAAGAAGAATCGGCCACTCTCTGTAGTTTGACATTGTAAATGGAGATGTACCTCTGTTCTTTACGACCTGGAAGTGGCAGTAAAATGACTGTTCTTGTGCCCTTCACTCCAAGCACTGGAACTGGAGCTCGATATGAGGGACTAAATTCTTTCTTGTTTTCGATCTTCTCATGAACCAGTTCTCCAACTTGGGGTAGCCAGCCAACTACCGGGATCTGCAACGCATCATCAGATGTGGAGGGCAAGTTTTCCTTTGCAAGACTGTCTCTCGTCTCTTGTAGATTCTGTAAAACATGACAATGTTCTTCTAAGTCAAAGGGGGCAGCAACCACTGCCTTGTCTAGACCGTCAAGGTCCTGGACGAAGATTTTGATACCAAAGAGCATTTCGTATGGGGTTCGCCAACCCGTGGACCTTCTAGGGAGATTATTAAGGGCACGCTGCACGCTATTGAGGTGGGCCAGCCAGTTCCTATAACTCTAGCTGTCAAAGACTGCTTTAAATCTCGGTTCCTTCGTACCATAACACTATTACCCTCAGGTCTGTATGGAGAGGAAAACTTGACTTGGACCCCCAACGAAGTCATGGCATCCCTATACTCCTTAGAGGCGAAAGCAGGACCCTGATCCGAATGGAAGGTGCTACAGGCAAAAATCCCTATAAAGACACACAAGTCTTTTATGACAGTTCGTGAATCAGCGCTGTGGTGTGGCCACACCCACACATAGCGTGTGCATGAATTAACTGCTACTAAGATGTACTTATACGCAGTATCAGAAGAAAAAGGACCACAGTGATATAAGTAAACACAACAAAGTGGCTTATTAGAAATGTATGTCTGGGGCGGACGCGCAGCAGTTGAAGGTTTAATCTGCTGGAAAATGTCACATTGAAGGACATAACCACGCGTCTGTTTGTACAGTCCCCACCACCAGAAACGTTGTTGTAACTGAGATACAGTAGCCGAAACACCCGCATGCGCAGAGGCAACACCTTCATGGGCATCTGTAATCATTGTGGACCTGTGGTCCGCGTTGGGAATTAACCTTTCACCAACATCCGGTATTTTCACATAAGGGACCTTATCAGGACTTAAGTGGTATGAATACTTTGAAGGGAACCCCTTAGGATATTTACTTCCCTTCTCAGTTGCGGCTACAGCCACCAAGATATCATCGTCAATCTTACTTTTGGAATGTGTAACTGCTGCAAGTAAGTATGTTGATACTGCTCATTTCACGGCCTCATCGGCCAAATAATTACCACCAGCGTGTGTTCCCACGCGCTGATGACCAAGAGTATGAATTACATACATGAGTGGCAACTGCTCTTTAATATCAGTCACTCAGATCCAGATCATTTTATGTTTTATTGTGCTACCTTTGGAGTCGCGGAAATCATTCTGAACCCAAAAGAACAGGTTTTCGTTGTAAGACTGGACACAGTAGTAAGAATCACTCACAACCAGAGTCGTCACACTAGGATTAGCGTACTCCAATGCAATCATCAGAGCACGGAGCTCTGCCAATTGTGCGGTACAGTCCCCTTAAGTCTGCATGTGCATAACCTCGGACTTGAATTTATCATTCACCATGGTACCCACCACAATGGCGCAAGCTGAGACGTATGCGTGCTTAGACCCATGCACAACTTGCGTTGAACCATCAGTGTAAAGGATATAATGGAAATCCTCTAACGTTCACATAGTCAATGGCGCCGGATGAAAAAATTCATACTGCAAAAACTCTTGTGACTGTAAGGAGGCATCAAAAATAAACGTGACATCCGGAGACGTCGAAGATGCTGCCCATTGTATCCACCGTGGGTGCAAAGCTTTAGAATTTGGTACACTGGCCTTCGTCACTGCCTATAATGCAGGATACTGGGTAACAACCAACATGCATTTTCCCTGTGACAGTGCACGTTCCTTAAGAAACGCCATTTGCATTGCTGTCAAAACTTTTTCCACAGTGGAAAACTGCATTTCAGCCGAAGTGTACAAGTGTGATTTGTAAGCAATAGGTACTTTGTTTCCTTCTTTAAAAGTAAGGTACATGAAAGCCACGGCCCCAGGGATGATTCTGATCACCAGGTTGGTGTGGTTATCACGAGTCTGTAAGAATTTAGGGGCAGATTTACAATAACTGGCGCATCCCCAGGGATACGCTAGTTATTGTGCGCCGCAGCTCCGCCACCCATGGTGCGCCGCATTTACAATGCGGCGCACCATGGGGCAAAAACGGCCCAGATGCGTGACGCATCTGTGCCGTAAAGGTGGCACATTGCTGGAGATGCGTCGCAAGCACGACGCAGCTCCAGGAAGGCTCGGGGGTTCCTTATCTTTTCAATGCTGCGTGAAGCCTTACGCCTGCTTCAAGCAGGCGCAGGGTTTTGACGCAGCTTTGGCCTAAAAGTGACTGAGTGAAATATTGTAGATTTCACTCAGCCACTTTTGCGAGGCGCACCTGCCCCGGAACGCCCACCCTGCGCCGGAACGCCCACATGTGGTGCAGGGCTTTACAACGTGACGCATCTGCCTAGATGCGTCACGTTGTAAATGGGTTGCAGGGATGCGCCATGTTTACGCCGCTGTTGCATGACGCAAACGTGGCGCAAGTCAAACATAAATCTGCCCCTCAGATTCTAGAAGATCAGCCTGCAAAGATTGCAAAATGGCTGAATGTTCTGGCAGCCAGCACAATTTGGTAAAAGTAGGTTGTATCAAAGCATGTAAAGGCTTGATACACTGGGCATATTCGGGAATGTAAGTACGCCCGAAATTTAAAAATCCCAGCAAGGACTGTAACTTTTTCAGTGTTGTAGGAGCGTGCAACTGTGCGCATTTCTCCAAGAAGTGAGAAGCCAATCCCCGACCTTCATTGTTGAGCTCGTAGCCCAGGAACAACACTGTGTACTCTGCAATGTGAGACTTTGCAAAGTTGAATTTGTAACCGAAGTTCGCAAAGTTACATATTATGCGGTCAACGCTGACGTAAATAATTAATTTACTCTCTTAATTTCTATGCAGGTAAGTACTTAATCAATAATAACTCAGATCGGATGAAAAAAGACAGAGTCCGTGGTGTTAGAGTTTCTTAGGGGTTTTATTCCTCATAAAGGAATGGTCGTGACCAGGATATCATGTTCTGACCACCACAGGGGTGTCAGAAGGGATAGAGCAAACTTTATTGACATTACATAGCTTATATACTTAATTCACATCATAAGTAATGGTGCAAGAGGCGTAACAGCTGAGAGAAGACAAGATAACAGTATACACGTGGTACTAGTACGTAATCAAGAGGCGTGAACTAGGCATGGGCTGGAGGTGTATGCTAGAAAACGTCACTGATAGGTGACGCAAGTGGGTGGCACCAAGGGGTGGTGCTAACAGAATTGTTGCAATGTCAGCAGAAATCGGAAGCTTGGATGCGCGCGCAGCTGCATGACGTGTGATTGACGGGGTGCAGGGGACTTGACATTTACACTGACGGAAAGAGACAGAAGTCTGGCATGTCAGATCAACTTGTACTTCTATCATATCTGATATCTGATGTTTAGGAACCATATTATCTGGGCGGAAAGGTCTCTAGGGCAGAAGCTATTCTATGCTAACTGTGGATGCGTGTATAAGCGCCTAAGTGTCTGCATGAGAAGCGTAGGGGCATGAGGCCTTCCATGGAAGCATGGTAACAGGGGCTATGATGTACTTGCACTGAGACAGGTCGGCCCTTTGGCTCTGCAGCTGGAGAGGATGTTTACTGGAGCTAGTAGGCAGGAATGCATTTTCGAGGAGCGGACAGATAACTCGAAGGTTATAGTCAGTCTTGGCAGAAAGCAGGCTGAGCTGAGCGCGAGGGGCCGCGCTGGGAGTAAGTCAGAGTTCACGGGTACAGAGGTAGCCTGGGCAGAGGCTGTCAGAGTCAGGAGCCAAAAGAGGCTCGATGGCAGAAATTCAGGGCCTACTCTGTCAGAGCAGGAAAAACATGTAAAGTGTACTACAAAAAGACGGTGGCACAGCATACTTAAGAACGGACTATATAATCCATTCAGGGTGGATCTAAAAGAGGACAAGTTAACGTTGGACGCAAATGTATTTGCGTCTTCATAGCTGGCACAGGAGGGAAGTTACATGCACTTTAAGCTGGTACATGGAGTCGGTGGGGTACGCGCTAGGGAACATAACTTGACCATAAAATTTATATTTCCTCATTCCCTCCTTGTTCCCTACGGACCCTTCATGATATATCGATCCTCATGAATCGATCAGTCTGTTCTTGTAACATCATTTGTTCTTCTTTCTTTCTTTTACGTTTCGAGAAAAAACTGGAATGTTCAATACAAGAGGTGGCACACAGTCCACAAATCGCTGGCCCACACTGCAGGCACAGGCAGCAACTGAATACTAGGACTAGGCCAATGCCTAGGAAGGATAGGATCTTCCATCCCCAAGCTGTTAACGTTGTCCAGAACCAACCGGACCAAGTCCAGGTACCTGGATTCTGATGTATCTGATTTGCAATTTTATGGAGACGAGTGATAGCTTGATATACAGATGGTGCATTTTGTGGTATGAAAACACAGCAACTTGACCCGATGACCTTACAGGCTCCACCTCTATCTGCCAAGATGACGTCAATAACAAGACGATTCTGAAGAACAACAACCCGCATGGCGGACTGCTCTTCTGTTAAGTTACCTAAGGCGGAGGCAGTTTCATTCACTACTGCTTCAAGTGTTCTAGTCAACCTGCGTATTAATTTACTATTCTGAACAGGTCCTAAAAAGAAAAAGAATCCTTTATTAAAAACGGTGTACTGTTCCCATGCCGTTTCTGTGTAGTCGATAAGTGGAATATCTCTTCTGGGTCTATTCTTTACTAGATTGGTATTTCTATGGTAATCAGGGGGAGCTAGGAAAACAGGTGGCAGAAGGAATGCAATGTAACAGGTACCATCCCAATCTGGAGGTAGACGTATGTATGCGGTATGACCACAAACAAAGTAAGAATGACGAATAGCTTTAAAGGACGATTTTCCATGATCACTGAATTCGACCACAGTAGTGCATTTACTATGACCTAAGTGTACTGAACCTTTCTTCCTGATACATAATTCACCAGTAACCAGCAATACTGACATAGTGGGTATAACTGGCGTGTCTTCGGATTCAACAGTAAGAATCATAAGGCTAATTGTGTAATTACCTAATCCATACACTTCATTTTCTAGATCTGTTCCTATTCTAGTGGGCAGTCCCTCCTTATCAGGGAAACAGACGTCAAGCAGGACTAAGTTCAGGTTTCCCCAAACCCAACCCCCATCGAAAACAGCAATATCAGGATCTAAGGAATTAATTATTTTAAACCATGCTCCGCAAGAGCCATTGTGAGTGAATGGGTACGGAAAGAGGGGCAGAGCTCCCTTGAAATTCTGGAAGGGAGGGAGTCGGCCACATATCCAGCAGTCTGTAGCATTGTTAGTTTGATGGGAATGATGTAGCATACTAATGAATGTATTGTTGCGCAGCGCAAGTCTGTAGGAAAGCTCGTGTGGAGGTAACTTACTGAAAGTGTGTTCAGCAGATATATTATAGGCAGATTGTTCACGCTTGAAAATAGGGTAATAGATAGGTAATAGGATGCTAGTAACAATAATTAGAATACTTAGAATAAACATGATTAATAGTGTCACTATACAGTGACTACGAAGTGATTTACAATATGTACGTTTCTTGGCTTCTCTCTCTCTCTCTCTATCTCGATCTAGGGGATACATGTCAGGAACTATTTAACCGATTCACCTAGGGGAGGACTTAAACAATTAAACTGTCTGACTTGCTAGATCGGAGTTTCATGCGATAATTTTCTTGAGGAGTTTTTTCTCGTTCAGATTCTGTAAAGTCTTTTGTCTCGACACAGTCTTTGGTGGGGGTGGACGAGTCTCGATCAGGTTTCAGTCCAAGGAATTTCTTCACATGACTCGTGTGAACCCACCCCTTTCTTCCTTCGATTTTCACGGCCGTCCTTGTGGTGAGAAGAACGGTCTTCGGGGACTTCCAGCGGGGCTCCAGCGGACTCTTTCTGTCGAAGTTGCGAACTAGCACAATGTCGCCAGGACGGACGTCGTGTGGCTTTACATCAGTGTTGTCAGGGAAGGCTGCGGCAACCTGTGAACGACATGATTGGAGTGCAGACATCAAGGAGGCAAGGTAATCTGTCAACATATTACAATCAACATCAGTAATCTTTTTCGGAATGGGCGTCCCCCACATATTCGGTGGTCTGCCAAAGACCACCTCGTACGGGGATAGCCCTGATCTCGAATGGGCGACCATTCTCATGTAGAATAGTGCCACTGGCAGGGCGACTATCCAGTCGACCCCTTTCTCCTGACATATTTTGGCAAGGCGGATCTTTAGTGTCTGGTTATGCCTCTCTACAAGGCCTGCGGCTTCGGGGTGTCGGACACAATGGAACTTCCACTGGTATCCCAGTAATAAGGAAACTTCTTTCATTAGGGCAGATGAGAATGGCTGACCGTTATCTGAGTACACGACACGAGGCAGGCCGTATCGTGGGAAGAATTCACGAACCAGCTGCTTGGCAGTGGTCGGGGCAGTGTAATCTGGGACTGGGTATGCTTCGGTCCAGCGGGACAGAGCACAGACAACTACGAGGACATATTTAAATCCTCGACAACGGTCCATCTGGATATAATCCATCTGGAGGACTTCAAAAGGGTGATCGGGAGGATGAAATCCACCTTGCTCTACAGGGACGCTTTTACCTGGATTGAACTGACAACAGATCATGCAAGTACGCACTTTCTGTTTCGCTGCTGCTCGTAAGTGTTTATTGTTCCAGAGATTTTGTAAACTGTCTAACATCGCTTTCTCTCCTAGGTGTGCTGGGCTATGTGCTGTATTAATCATGACTTGAACCATAGAGTCAGGGAGAAACCATGTAGACTTTCCCTTCGTCATCCAACCTTGATCTGTCTGGATCCCTCCTAGTTCAAGCCATTTCTTTATTTCTTCTGGAGTAGCATGTGTCTGAATGTCGATAACATCTAGTGTGGGATCCCTGACTATCATACAGTTTGTCGGTTCTGTTGTCTTTGTTGTATCAGTTGTCTGAGTGTGAGTCAATGCTGTATGTTTTGCTGTCTGGTCTGCCAGGTCGTTACCCTGGGAAACAGAATCTGTGACTTTAGTATGTGCTTTACACTTCATGACGGATATGGCTGAAGGTAGATGTATTGCTTCTAACAGTGCTTGAATGAGGGGACCATGTTGGATCTTGGCACCATGAGAGGTCAGAAAACCTCGTTCTTGCCACAGCATGCCGAAGTCGTGTACAACTCCGAACGCATAACGGGAATCAGTGTATATGTTGACATTTCTGTTCTTGGCTAGAATACAGGCTCGGGTCAGAGCGATGAGCTCTGCCGCTTGAGCAGACAGTGTATCAATACGATGTGTTTCTTTAACTTCAGTTTCAGTGGTCACAGCATATGCGGCCACTAATTCTCCTGTACTTGTTCTCATACATGAACCATCCACATAAAGTGTCAGGTCTGGATTTGTCAATGCAACATCTGTTAAATCTCGTTGGGGCTTTGTTACTGCATTAATGATCTCTATGCAATCATGCGGGGCTGGATCTGTCATAACTGTAGGTAACAGTGTTGCTGGGTTCAAGATACTGCAGCGTCTGATTTCTATGTGTGGCTGGAATAGTGTCAATTCGTAACCTGTCAGTCGTGCTATAGTCAAGTGTTGAGTCTGGGTTCTGTTTAAAAGAACCTCTACAGAATGTGGAACTTGTACTGTTAACTGATGACCTAAAACAATTGAATCGCTCTGTCTGATTGCTAGCGCTGTTGCTGCTACTGACTTTAAGCACGCAGGGAGTGCCTGGGCTACTGAATCCAATGTACTTGAAAAATAAGCGCAAGGCTTATGTGAACCTGCTTGATCTTGAGTGAGGACAGACAATGCTGTGCCGTCACGTTCTGTAACAAAAAGTGTAAACGGTTTGCTGTAACATGGTGTCGCTAAAACTGGTGCTTGGCATAATGCTTTCTTTAATTCCTCAAAGGCTTGTGTGTGTTCCTGAGTCCAAGGGAGGACAGTCGAAGTTGCTGCCTCCTGCGTCGTTAACTGGATGAGTGGTTTAGCTAGAAATGCATATTGAGGAATCCATTGTCTGCAGTACGAGGTGAGGCCTATAAAGGCCCGCACTTCCTTTTGTGTCTGGGGTCGAGGCATATGTATAATTAACTGAATGCGATCGGGAGTGAGCTGTCTCCCCACTTTGGACAGCAAGTGACCTAAGTACACAACTTGCTGAACACAGAATTGTAGCTTCGAAGGAGACACCTTGTGTCCCCTGTCTGCCAGGAAATGTAAAACTGTCAATGATGCTTGTTCACATTCGGGCTCACTTCGTGCGGTGATCAGTAGATCATCGACGTATTGCAGTAAAGCGGTGTTAACTGGCATTTGAATACAATCTAGTTGTCTTTTCAGTGCTTGACTATAGATGCTGGGGCTTTCTGTGAATCCTTGAGGTGCACGGGAAAATTTTAAACTTCGTCCATTTAAACTGAATCCGAAGAGATATTGGCTCTCCGGATCAATAGGTACACTGAAGAAAGCGTTCTTGAGATCGATTACAGTAAAGAACGTTGCTTCTGAATCAATAGCAGTCAATAGGGAAGAGATATCGGGGACCACAGGGTACTGTGGTACAATGCATTTGTTCAATTCTCGAAGATCAATCACCAGTCGATATACTGGCGGTGCATTGGGGTCGGTACGTTTAAGAATTGGAATGATAGGTGAATTACAGATATTGGAGTCGGTCTCTACGACCACTCCTTGGGCAATAAGCTCTTCAATGATTTTCAGTAAAGCCACTACAGCATCGGGTGGTAACTTGTATTGTCTGATTCTGGGTAGAACAACTCCTGTCTTGAGTGTAACACGATATGGAGTGATATGCATACAACCTACGTCAGCTGGGCCTTTTGCCCATAGGTGATCTGGTACATTTTTCAATCTGACATCAAAATCTCGTAAAACATAATGACCCTTGAAATCCCGTAGAAAGAGTCTAACTCCCTCCGGGGAACAGCATATTATAGCTCCTAGAGCCTTCAGTGTTTTAATTCCTAACAGATTTTCTGGGCATGATTTCGTAAGTAACAAGTCTGTAACTCGGGATAATGGACCCACAGCCAATGGTACTGGTTCCGATACTTCATTTACAATAGGCTGTCCTGAAAAACCTAGGGAAACATTCTGTGAGCCTGAGAGGGGTGCCCCTGGGACTTCATTATGACTGATAGTGGTGCGACTTGCCCCTGTGTCAATTAAAAACTTTCTGTCTTTTCCCAATACGTGACTGTGTACATAAGGACCTTCTTGATCTACAGGAATTTCTATAAGAGGCAAACCACCTTCCCTCTCTAGGCTGTTTCATGTATATCGGGGGTAATCTGGATATGCAGATTGGGCATACTGGTACATCTGTTGCGAAACTTGCTGAGTCGCGGCAATGGGCTGTGGCTGTGGTACTGCTACTGTCTGTGCTGTGTGAGATGGAGCATGCATAGGCTGTGTATTCTGCATTGGCTGTACATTTTGTGAGGTCTGTTGCTGAACCTGATCTTGTCTAGGCGCATGCGGTCTTTCTTTAGTTTTACCTGTTGAGATGTTATGTTTCAGGACTGGGCATTCATGTACGTAATGACCTGGCTGTTTGCAGTAATTACATGTCCCCTTAACGGGAGCTGTAGTATGATTTGTCTGGGTCCCACCTTTTCTCTGACCGTCGGCTGGGACCGTCTGAGCTACTAACATTTTCATTTTCGTGTCTTTCATACGTTTCTGTTCCTGATCTTGTTCTTCTCTAATTCTGTTCTGATGATATTGTAACATTTGTAACATCTGGGACGGCGTATTTGCCTGCCAAGTACTTTCAACCTTGTACACTCTATTTTTAACTAATGGTAGGGAGTTCTCGACTAGTTTTGATACAAAAAGGTGTGGATATGATTCGCTGCTTGGTTGTAGGCCACTATTTAAATGAAACATTTCTCGAATCTTGAATAGAAGTCACTAGTATCTTCATCATGTTTCTGTTTACAGGACGAGATGGCGTCCCAATCCTCCTTTCTAGTTGTCAATAATCTTGGCAAAACCTGTACTATTAAACCGGGTAATGCTTTAGTCTTGTCCCCAAGGCCTACTCCTGGGATTCGTTTGCTTTCCTCGTCTTCTATTTCTGCCCATGCTATCTTTGTGTCCCCCACCTCCCATTCTTTTTCCTTTAATTTCTCGTAAATGCCCGTGGGCAACAGTACTTTTAACATTTTCATAATATCATCATACGTGTAATCCCCCATGAGTAACATGTCTTTGAGTTCTCTGTGAAAACCTGCAGGGTCTTTATCGTGACACGGAACTAGTTTCTTCATTTCTAACAGCTCTAACTTAGTCAGTGGTGTGTGAACATACACACGCTTCAAGGCATGATCCTCACCCATAACTGGGTGTACTTCTCGTAAGGGGTTCTGACTTTCAATGCCACTCAGGCATTGCATGTGATACGTTTTTCTTTCTGGAGGCGGGGCGGGAACATATTCAGAGCTTATGAAGGTGTTGTATTTACGCCGCTGTTCTAGAATTATTTGTATTAACTTGGTACTGAAACCTCTCCATCTATCCATGAGTAGTGCTTCTAATGTTTCGTGTAAGGGACCTGGATCGGAATGGTGGTTTCTATACTTGATAAGGAGGTGCTGAATCATGTATACACCTGCTAATTTCTGTTCGTCTGGGGAAAGGTTCAGAAATGTCTGAGCTAAGGTATCATCATGATATATGTCTGGGTTTTCAGCCCATAACACGGCTGACCGGGCTAGTTCCTGTTCATCCATAGAATTGAGTACATGGTACCCCATTCGGTCTCGAAGCCTTTTATCAGTTTCCTGGAACTGATGTTCAGAAGAATTCGGATTTGTTAAAGCAGAGAGAAAAACTCTCTTGTTTTCTGGACGGATGCCTTTCCTAAGGTAGTTTCCCTTACCTACATACGCTATAGTATCTGTAGACCTTCCTCGTTCTTCATGTTCTTCTTCCTCCTCGGAGGAAACTTTTTCATTCTGGTGTGCTGTTATCACTGCCCTTCTTATTTTCTGGTACATACTGGCTATGCAAGCCCCCCTGTCATGTTTTCCTTCGGCTATATTTTGACCCCACTTTGTTAGTGCATCTAATTCGCTTTGATCTGTCTCAGGCCTGTCTCGTTCTCTTATTAGACAATTTATGAAAAATCGTAATATCTGTGCTTGAATGTCAACTTTCTGTTTATCCATGGCATCCTTGATACTGTCAGGGTCTTTCCCTGTCTGAACAAACTCGTATATTCTATCGAGACGCTCCTTCATTCCTACATAGCATAGCAAGATATCAGTGGCAGATCTTAACCGTAGTGATGCCAATATCATTAGATCGTTTTTTCCGGGTACTGGATCATATCTGCAAACTGACATGTTTTCCTTTAATGCGTCAAGGCGGGGGGACTGGAACGTAGGGAGACTCTGCGTGTCCCTGAAATTGAATCTGCGTGTTAATGGCGGGGTCCGAAGACCCGCAGTCGCACCTCCTGAAACGGATGCTTGGGCATTATCTCCCTGCGGAGTCTGGACCTGAACTTGAATTTGTCGTTTAGTAGGATCAGGTAGGACTTGTTTCGGTAGGTCAATCTTGGGTGCGGGAAGTGGCGGAGCTGGCGGAACATAATCTGGGGCCGGAGTGCCACCCCCGTCCCTGTCAGTGGGCAGGGCACGAACAGGCAGATTGGCGTAAGCTGGTGCTACATCCTCTAGGTAAGAATTTAGGAATATGTCTTTAGTAGTTTTATGCATTACTTTAGTTGGAACTAATGGTGGCGGTAAGTTTTTCGGTATTTCTGATAGGGCCTCAGGTGTACCTTCGGCCGCGAGATACATTCCGTTTACAAGATTGTTTCGGGCACGGTCTATTTGTTCTGTTTTTACTCGTATTCCTTCAGTAACTAACTCATTTTCTTGGGCCTTTTCTGATTCTTTAAGTCTGTCTTCTCTACGGAGTGCTTTCTCAGCACGTTTATGTGATTCCTTACGCCAAAATTCTATGGCGTCTTTCTGTGATTGTCTGGCTTTCTTTTTCCATAATGCTTCTTCTACCTTCATGATGCACTCGGCATCCCATGTTCCGGTAACAGGCCATCTGTGTCTTTCGTCTAGGTGCTTGGTGTAATCGGCCCATAAATCTAGATATAATATGGCGTCTAAGCCATGTTTGTGGTACATAAAGTTACCTGGAGTGTCCCTAGGGGGAATAGGAATTTCTTCCTCCAGTATCCCTTTCCTAGTTCCTATCTGCTTTAACTTGTTGAAAAACTGCATTTTGCTTACTTATTACTGAATACTCAATCCTTACTTACTTAATACTGGTTACAGCTACTTTATACAAGAAACACAAAAATGCACATTAAACGGTCACATTCATACCACGACATTAATCACATAAGAAGACATTTAAAACATAGATGACTACCCCCCTATACTGGATGTACTGCTCAACAGTACAGATACACTGGTGTAACAGTGCAGAAATTCGGAATACTAGATATACTGCTAAACAGTACAGATACACTGCCTAAAAACAGTGCAGACCGGACTTGTGTACCCAAACCCGTCTAGATACGACCCAGCAATGGTACTCACCGGGAAGCACGGAAACTGAAGGCCTCGGAAAACTTGACTGGACTCGACTCGGTACTTCGGAAAACTTCGGAAAACTTCGGAAAACTTCGGAAAACTTCGGAAACCTGGTGGGCCTCTTGACACCTCGGACCTTGCTTCTTTCGGCTAGGCTCTGGTCGGGATCCTCCGCACTCCTCACCGCCTCGTCTGGGCACTGATCGCAGTCTTCGTCACCTCCTTGAGTCAGAGGGAGATGCAGGAAATCCTGCCGGTACGCGTAGGTTCCGTCTAACTGACGGCAGGGGACAGAGTTTGCAATGCGCCAACCGGCGCGTGAGGTGGGGGAGGGGTCCCTGTTCGGGCGCCAAAATGACGTAAATAATTAATTTACTCTCTTAATTTCTATGCAGGTAAGTACTTAATCAATAATAACTCAGATCGGATGAAAAAAGACAGAGTCCGTGGTGTTAGAGTTTCTTAGGGGTTTTATTCCTCATAAAGGAATGGTCGTGACCAGGATATCATGTTCTGACCACCACAGGGGTGTCAGAAGGGATAGAGCAAACTTTATTGACATTACATAGCTTATATACTTAATTCACATCATAAGTAATGGTGCAAGAGGCGTAACAGCTGAGAGAAGACAAGATAACAGTATACACGTGGTACTAGTACGTAATCAAGAGGCGTGAACTAGGCATGGGCTGGAGGTGTATGCTAGAAAACGTCACTGATAGGTGACGCAAGTGGGTGGCACCAAGGGGTGGTGCTAACAGAATTGTTGCAATGTCAGCAGAAATCGGAAGCTTGGATGCGCGCGCAGCTGCATGACGTGTGATTGACGGGGTGCAGGGGACTTGACATTTACACTGACGGAAAGAGACAGAAGTCTGGCATGTCAGATCAACTTGTACTTCTATCATATCTGATATCTGATGTTTAGGAACCATATTATCTGGGCGGAAAGGTCTCTAGGGCAGAAGCTATTCTATGCTAACTGTGGATGCGTGTATAAGCGCCTAAGTGTCTGCATGAGAAGCGTAGGGGCACGAGGCCTTCCATGGAAGCATGGTAACAGGGGCTATGATGTACTTGCACTGAGACAGGTCGGCCCTTTGGCTCTGCAGCTGGAGAGGATGTTTACTGGAGCTAGTAGGCAGGAATGCATTTTCGAGGAGCGGACAGATAACTCGAAGGTTATAGTCAGTCTTGGCAGAAAGCAGGCTGAGCTGAGCGCGAGGGGCCGCGCTGGGAGTAAGTCAGAGTTCACGGGTACAGAGGTAGCCTGGGCAGAGGCTGTCAGAGTCAGGAGCCAAAAGAGGCTCGATGGCAGAAATTCAGGGCCTACTCTGTCAGAGCAGGAAAAACATGTAAAGTGTACTACAAAAAGACGGTGGCACAGCATACTTAAGAACGGACTATATAATCCATTCATGGTGGATCTGAAAGAGGACAAGTTAACGTTGGACGCAAATGTATTTGCGTCTTCATAGCTGGCACAGGAGGGAAGTTACATGCACTTTAAGCTGGTACATGGAGTCGGTGGGGTACGCGCTAGGGAACATAACTTGACCATAAAATTTATATTTCCTCACACACAGATGCACCCAAATTTCATCGTCTGTGAGATAGATGTCATCCACATACAAACACGCAACTCGACTCTCTCCAACACAGAGACAATACGAGCAGCAACACACCTGGACTATTTGTATAGCCCATCGCCAGGCGTGTAAATTGGCATTGTTTGCCGCCACAGGTAAAACTGGTCTATTGGGACCTTAGACCATCCAGATTGAGGGCAAAAAAACCGTTGGATATGTCAAGTGTGGCCTTAAACCGTTTTCGCACAAGACCATCCACTAGAGCAGAGCCGTGGGTATTCTGTAATGCACAGGTACGGCAATGCGAGTTTAAATGCCGGTAATCCAATATCAAATGGTATGAACTGTCCGGCTTGGTCAAAGTAATAAATGGGTTGTTCATCGGTGACACACAAGTTTCAATTACACCTTGATATTCCAATTGTTCAAGGATTTCCGCAACGGAAGCCTTAGCTTCACGTCGGATGTGATATTCAGGTTGAGGCTGTGGCAGAGACCGTAAGGGAATCTCATGGTGTGGGGAAAATGTATCCCAACCACATTGCGTACCGTACAGAGCCGGCACAAGGGCTTTTGCCCACTCCTCTGCAAAATTCAGCGCATGCTCCTTCGAGACTGTGTGCGCGAAAGTAGGGAGGATCACCTCCTCCCCTCTCAGAGCCGCGAGAACAAAAGGTGGGGGCCAGTCAGCCTCCGCTAGCAAAATGTCATAGGTAGTTGTAAGATTTTCCCTAAATACCTGTGGTATCTCCCATCAAATTGCCCCCCGGCGGTACCGCTTGTAATGGAGCTGCTCGCGGTGACATCACTTGGAATGTCACCGCGACCAGCGTTCCAAGGCGAGCGCCGGGGACGAGAGTGTGTGAAAGCTGGAAAGCGGAGGCTGTGGCTGAGGTCGCAGTGTACATGTTATCTTTAATAAATCTCTTTGGTTGAACTACGTGACGTCTCTTAGCATCTTTGGCCGTCACTACACTGGCGACGAAGGAAAACTCACTAGCGACCTCAACACGCCTTAAGGAAAAATAAATCAACAGCTGACGGGCAGAAGCAAGGTGAACTTCCATGCAGCAGAAGCGGTCGGCGTTGGATAAATACCTTCACTTCAAAAGAATATCGGAAGTGGTGCGGAGTGCAACTGCTGCTCAGACGGTAGCCATATGAGTCTTCAATGAAGCGAAAGTAAGGTACTCTTGCTAGCGATCTCTGGCGCAGAGTAAGCAGAAGGATGTTTGCGCGCATCTGATCAGCTGAATCCTAAGCGCGAGTGTCTCACGAACTGTGCATGCGGTTTTAGTACAATTGGCAGCCGAGCGTGAAGAGATGTGGCAAGAGTGGGAAAGCTGACTAGGAACCTATTGTTCGCTCCCAATGGGTATCCGAGCGTGGAGGCAACGCCTGCTTGTGAGGGACATTGTGCGACTCAACCACCATTCTAAGTGATATTGCCGATTGCCGATTGCCGTTTAAACGGAGAATGACTGAAAAGGCAAAGGTGTTTTGATGTAACGCGGCGATGCACGTTTGCGAAGGCCGCTTTCCTGTCACCTCAGAGAGCATTTTCTGTATAAATTGGCCAGCAATTCTCTATCAATGTAATCAGAGCCTGACGCATGCACTGCCACAAAGGAGCATGGAGAGTGCCGGTATTTAAAAATCGTATTGAGCAGAACTTGGCAGAAAGGGTGTGTTGACATTTAACTCTTTGAAGGGCGTGTGAAAAAGGAAGTTTCTGTCCCCACGGAAGCGTTTCAAGACGAACTGTGCTGGCAGTAGGAGAAATGATCACGCTACAGAGCACACTAGTAATGAAGTCATGACATTTTGAAGAGGGGAGGCCTCACGCTTGTGGAGTCAGCATTCTCCTGCATTCAGCTTTAAGTATAGTACTGTATGCTCCATGAAGTGTGGGCCGTGCAGGCATAAACTAGAAACTAAAACTACCACTGCAGGTTGAAGGTGGACTGCGCATTTCATGTGTAATTGAACTTGTTTTTAGCCCATTCAACTGGGACACTCTCCAACTGTTCCTAATAGAGAGTTATTTGCGAACTATTGCTAGAAGTAGAATTGCACACAAATGTAGTTTATGCATGTTTGCTCCATTTGGTGCAGGAAAATAGTACTCTGCCCTACATTTACCTTGTGTTTAGTAGAACTTGTACATTCTCACCTGGGTTGTAGATCAGCAATATCGCTCTGTGACACATAACCATGCAAAGTGTGACCCCTCCACCCTTTTTCTTGACCAGCCCAGGTGATCCCACTATCCAATGGAAAAAATGGAAAAAGGTGTTCTTGAATTACGCTACTGTATGCGGGCCCAACCTTGGCTTAGAAAGGAAGGTAGCATTATTAGCTTATTACCTGGGGGCGGAAGGAGAGGAGGTTTTAGATCACCTACCAGACTTAAAGACACAGGAATCAAGGGGTCTCAATGAGTTTGAAGTAAGTCTTAAGAAATTAGATTTGCACTACCTCCCCAAGACAAGCACAATTATGGAGAGGTACCACTTTGGGAAGCGAGCACAGAAGGAGGGAGAATCCATAGAGGATTTTGTTTCTGAATTGAGGAAACTAACAGCTACTTGCAAGTTCGAGGGGCGCAAGTGAGGAAAGAATAAGGGATCAATTTGTTTTAGCTTGCAGGATGGAGCGGGTGCGAGAAGAGTTATGGCTTAAGGATGACCCGCTATTGAGGGAGGTTCTTATCATAGCCAAACAGGTGGAGCACATGTTACAGTGTGTCAAAGAGATAAAGCAAGACACTGGGGAAAAGAGAAGCGAAGAAAAGACAAATGTCAGTGAAGTGGTGAACGAGTGCGAGGCAGTGTCTGTGATCAAAGGGCAGAAGGTAGCGAGCAGAGAACAGAAAGAGAGCAAAATGGGGGGATCGTTCAAGGGCACCTGCTATAGGTGTGGCAAGCAGGGACATCTAGCTAACGACAAAGAGTGCCCCGCCCTAAGATTTACATGTAACAAATGCGGTAAGAAAGGTCACTTCAAACAATACTGCAAGAGTGGGCAAGGAGTCAGCAGGCAGAGTAAAGACAGGACGAATGTAGTGTGCGACGAGTTTGTGGTGCAGGTAAAAGAGTTGCAGGTTCGAAGCCCCAATAACACCACGTGCAAAGAAAGAGTGGTGCAGGTTGATGAAGGTCAGGTCAACAGCCCAAAAGACACCATAAAAGTAGGGGGAATTGGTCTGGAAGCATTGTTCGATTCCTGTTCTAGGATAACCATTATCAATGCAAAGTAATTCTCTCGGGTGTCCAAGGGAAAGATAATTTTGAGAAAAATGGATTTGAGGCCTGGGGGGTATGCTGGTCGCCCTATCTCTATGAAAGGCTACTTCCTAGGTAAAATTGAATACAGTAACAGGACAACTGTGTCCAAGGTTTATGCGTCCACTGTAGGGGACTTGGGAAAAAGATCCTAGGCCATCTACAGAATAAGTGACTATGAAGGCTGGGACCAGTGGCGAATAAGAATTGTCAAAAAACAAATATATACTTAAAAACAATATTTTTAATTAACAAATAGATAAAAATCATATAGAGACTCAAACATATAAGTCAAACTATATGATACCATAAAATTATGACATAAACACTTCTTGACAACATATATCACACATATTCAATAAAAATCAAATATATCACAGAAATATTTTGCAAATAATCAGAATGTAATAAAAAGGGACTCGACGCGCGTTTCGGCAGTAGGGGAACTGCCTTCTTCAGGAGTCGTTGGTGAAACTCTGAAAGGAATGTTTATAAAAAACCATCCTGCAGTCCACACATCCGACTACGCATAAAGGTAAGAGCTTAAACCCGCAATAGCCGTTTAGATACTCTGAATACTACGATAGGTGATTTCTTATTAAATCACTTTTCCTTTCCTTTGTTATTTTAGAAATCATCACGCAAACAGAACCACGTTTTCTTGCGAGCGGCCACAATAATTACCGATTTTAATACGGTAGAACAGCACTATCTTGCTGCCGGAATTTGGTCATTTATTTTAAGGTAATGACTTTAGCATATCGGTTTCAAGCGGCATTGTAACATTGTAGAAATAAATACGCATACTGTTTTAAGAGAAACGTTTACAAAGCCGTATATAAGACCAAGGGGCCATTTACGCTTTCCCGTATGTTGTGCTACGCCATGAGATACAAAAACATAGCTAGCCTGTTTGTCTAATCCCCGACCTTTCTCTCTGTATTTATTCCAGCCTACTTTATGCTTGTGGCATTTTTAACCCGTACACACATCTAAAAATCAATGCGAATCACAATTGGAAAACCTAGAAATCGTCTATATCAAGGTAATCCTTACATATTTTCTGGTTTTATCTCCAAGAGCACATTGTGCCTGTAATAGTAGCCTTCTTATGCAGGTTTTTTATGTAGGTCTGTGAATAGTAATCAGACGTTAGCATTGACCCCAGACACGTTGTCTTCTCTCATATATCCACCTACAGTGATAGCTACTAGTTGGATGCCACTATGAAGCCCAACAGTTGGAAACAATAACCTGCAGCACTCGAGCTGTCAGCACATTAGGTAATACCCTTCCCCCCCCCCTCTTTTTTCATTTTTCAATTATCCATCTGCACATATATCATGTTAGATAAAGGATGTTTTTAACGCGCTAAGGTCTATCTCTAGATTTATATACATTATAGGCGATCTTTAGCGTATATAGACCTCTGTCTTATGACTTGCCGTGGCATATGATCTTTTCTAGCCTAATATATAAATAAATCCTCCCTCAATAACATGATTTTGCAGCAGAAGTAGTTTCAAATCAAGAATCACATGAAATAGCTTATAAAACAGCAAGAATAACAAATATATTTCCTTGCACATCATGTTCTCTGTATATTCTTAAAAAGTGTCCTTGAAACATTCTCAAATGTACTGACCTTTTATTTCATTGTGTTCAAAAAATATACCCCCCATTTTTCAAACAATAGACTGATGTTATATAAAATATCTATTTTGCATAGGTGCTAGCCCCATCAAGTGGCTTTGTATTCCACTATCTTTTTATCAACTCTAAGGAAGTTATCATCGATTTGCCTCCAACATATGAATCAATATATGCAGAATGTAAGTTATTTTTATAGCAGTATATATTTTTTAAGACGATGACAATGGACCTTCAGATCAGTTTAGACACGTTAATCCGGGTTGAGATTCTATGTATAAATGTGACCAAAAAACAAAACATCAGTTTTTTTTGTATGCGTAAAGAAACCGACAATAGTGATCAGTTTTTCTGTCTAGCTAAGTACTGCACTGACTCTATATATATCTGTCTATCAAATGACCTTAAGTGACTAATGTGTTATGTCTGGACCGGTTAGGTAGTTTTAGAGTTGTTAAGAATGATGTACTTTTTAACAGATAAATAAGCAGATAGTTAGATACATGTCAAGAATATGTTATAGAATATATCTAATGCCATATATAATATGTTTTTTATAAACATTCCTTTCAGAGTTTCACCAACGACTCCTGAAGAAGGCAGTTCCCCTACTGCCGAAACGCGCGTCGAGTCCCTTTTTATTACATTCTGATTATTTGCAAAATATTTCTGTGATATATTTGATTTTTATTGAATATGTGTGATATATGTTGTCAAGAAGTGTTTATGTCATAATTTTATGGTATCATATAGTTTGACTTATATGTTTGAGTCTCTATATGATTTTTATCTATTTGTTAATTAAAAATATTGTTTTTAAGTATATATTTGTTTTTTGACAATTCTTATTCGCCACTGGTCCCAGCCTTCATAGTCACTTATTCTGTAGATGGCCTAGGATCTTTTTCCCAAGTTGGTTTAACCCTGCCCTAGGAATCTGTACATTATTGATACCCAGGGGGTCCTTGTTTCCTCCACTGTAGGGGACAACATCTTGGGGTGGCAAGCACAGAAGGAGCTAGGGGTCTATCTTAATCCCAACAGTAATCCCCAGATCCTGATACAGGAAATACAAGAACACAAGACAGACATAGTGACAGAGTTTAAAGGTGTGTTCAGAGAAGAACTAGGATGATTGAAAACTACTGCCACAAGATAAAATTGAAAGAGAACGCCAAGCCTGTTGTGGCTAAAGTCAGAAAACTCCCCATTGCTATCCAAGAGGAGGTGAAATGTGAACTAGAGAAATTGTGCAAGGCTGGAGTCATCGAACCTGTGGAAGCGACGGAATGGTTGGCGCCCATCGTGGCCGCAAAGAAGAAGGATGGGTCGGTCCGGCTCTGCATCGACCTGAGGGCGTTGAACAAGGAGGTCGTGTTCGATCGATATCCTCTACCTAACATCACCCAAATGATGAGCATGCTAGAGGGCGCAAAGGTGTTTTCCACTCTCGATCTCGCCTCGGCCTACTTCCAGATTAAACTACACGAGGAGTCACAGGAACTTACAGCTTTTGTGACACCGATGGGAGCGTACAAATTCAAAAGGATGCCTTTCGGGCTAGTCTCGGCGGCCGCTGTATTTCAGAGACTCATGGGCAGCATCTTGAAAGGCATCCCAGGCGTCATGTGTTACCAGGATGACGTGCTCATATTTGCTAAGCACCATGAGGAGCATGATGAGAGACTGAGACGAGTGCTAGGAAGGTTCCAGTCACAAGGTCTTACAGTGAAAAGAGATAAGTGCGTGTTTGGCTGTGCAAAGCTGGATTTCTTAGGGCACAAAGTGACAACAGAAGGAATATGCCCCAAGGCCGAACTACAAAACACCATCGTAAATTTGGCACCTCCCACAAGCAAGGATGAAATCAAGTCATTCATGGGAATGTTAGAGTTCTACGGGAAATTCGTAAGAAACCTGGCAGGAAGGACGTACGCCATCAGACTGCTGTTAAAGAAAGAGGCTGAATTCAACTGGAGTCAGGAGTGCCAGAAGGAGTTTGAAGATGTAAGGAGGGCACTTGCAGAAGCCCCCAGTTTAAAGTCATACATACCCAACCGGGCGACTGTAGTCACCACCGATGCTAGTGCCAAGGGGCTGGGAGCAGTCCTCACCCAAGTAGGCAAAGACGGAGAAGAAACCATAGCATTTGCCTCAAGGTCACTCCAGAAGTCCGAGAACAATTACTCGGTAATAGAAAAAGAAGCCCTAGCAGTATCCTGGGCATTGGGGAAATTCAGAGACTTCCTGTGGGGAACTCAATTCACTCTTCGTACTGACCACAAGCCGTTGGTGGAAGTGTTCAGCAAAAAAGGTCTGGATGCCATCTCCAGCAGGATAAGGCGGTGGGTGGTCAGCCTCCAAGAATACACTTTTGGTGTTGAGTACGTCCCGGGAACGCGAAATTTTGCAGTAGACTGTCTGTCGAGACTCGTCAGCAAAAATGAGGCGAGGGAGAAGCAAAGGAAGGTGGATGATGAAGAGGATGAACTTCAGATGGAGAATGTCTGCACCATCCAGAGAGTGTTGGGTGAAGAAACATGGAGGAAGGCTCTGGGAGAAGACAAGATCCTGGAGGAGGTGTGCAAAAGAATAAAAGGCAGGTGGAAGAACGAAGATAAATGGGAAGAAAACCTGCGGCTATACTGGGCTGTCAAAGATGAGCTGTCCTTGGTAGATGAATGCCTGTTCAGGGGGACGAGACTTGTACCGCCTGCGTCGGTGAGAGACAACCTGGTTGAGATAGCCCACGAAGGCCATCTGGGTATCACCAAAACTAAACAAAGACTCAGGGAGAACTATTGGTGGCTAAACATGGATCTTGCCACTGAAAGGAAAATTAGGGACTGCACTCCCTGCAGCAACAGTGACAAAGTCTTGAAGCAACTGACGCCCCCAATGGTATGCAGGCCGCCACCGTCAGGACCCTGGGAAGAGCTGGCGTTAGACATCGTGGGCCCATTGTCTGGAGAACTGCGGACGCCTTACATCCTGGTGCTCATGGATTTGTATTCTAGGTGGCCTGAAATAAAATTGGTAAATGAAGTCACGACCAAGACAGTCATCGGGTTCCTGGAAGAGGCGTTTATCATGGAAGGGCTACCCAGCAACATTCTCACGGACAATGGGGTGCAACTGTGTTCAAAAGAAATGGAAGTCTTCCTAGTGGAGAGAGGCATCAAAAACAAGCGTTCCGCCTTGTATCACCCCGAAACCAATGGCATGGTCGAGTGATTTAACAAAACCCTCAAAGAGAGCATCCAGCTAGCCAAAGCCAGTGGCATGAGCTGGAAAGAAGAGGTGTGGAGGCGGTTGGAAGCATACAGGTTCACACCGCACCAGACAACGGGAGTCACCCCTTTCGAGCTGCTCCGTGCAAAGATACCCAACACCAAGCTGTCCCCAGGGTGGATGGGGTGGCACAAAGGATGGTCAGGCCACTCCAAAGGAGCGGAAAGCTTAGAGAAGCAAGAGGAAGCCATGAAGAAACGGAAAATAAGATATGACCAGCTCAAGGCCACACAGGAGGCCGGATTCAATGTAGGGGATAGCATCAAGATCAGAACCCCAACTGGAAGAGCAAATTGGTCAGGGTACAGTAATCCTACCAAAATCACCAAACTATTCAAGAATGCCGTCAAAACTCAAGAGGGGAAGATCTGGAACATAGGGAGAGTAGTGAGATTCCACCCACCAGGGCATGGCTCTAGTAGTGAAAGGGGGTAAGGGGACGATGCTAGACAGAACAAATGTCCTAACACTAAGAAGCTGTTGTCATTCCCCCACCCTGGTGGTAGGTCTAGCAGGAGAGTGACCAGACCCCCCAGATACTTCGATCAATATATTATGATGTAACCTTTGCTGTTCTGTTATTCATGAGTTACTCTTCCTAGCAGGACAGTGACTAGACCCTCCAAATATTTTGATCAGCATGTATTGTGTCTTTTCCTGCCACACTGTTGTTCATGCGTTGTTCCATTGTTTTCCTTCCGCAGGAGAGGGGGATGTGTGGTATCTCCCATCAAATTGCCCCCCAGCGGCTCCGCTTGTAATGGAGCTGCTCGCGGTGACATCACTTGGAATGTCACCGCGACCAGCGTTCCAAGGCGAGCGCCAGGGACGAGAGTGTGTGAAAGCTGGAAAGCGGAGGCTGTGGCTGAGGTCGCAGTGTACATGTTATCTTTAATAAATCTCTTTGGTTGAACTACGTGACGTCTCTTAGCATCTTTGGCCATCACTACACTACCCCTTTTATGGTACGTTGTATGTCACCTTCAATTAAAAGGACTATTTCATAAACTCTATCAGGGGGAGCTACTCTGGTATCAGCTGTCTCCACAACAACATATTGGTCAGTCGCTGTCACCTTCAGTAGTGGTCACAGGGCCTCTCGCACTATGGTAATCTCAACCGTGCTGTCCAACAACGTCAGCACCCATGTCTGATTCAGAAGCTGCGTTCTCACTATCTGTGGTATATTTCGCTGTTAAAGCGGCAACTTTCTTCTTCTGAAACTGGGGTCTTTTTGGTGTTGACTCGTCCTGCTTGCCTTTACCGTCTCTCAGGCGAGGCTGGTCGCGTCTCTGCTGGCCACCCCGACCTCTGCCGCCTCCTCCACCATGGTCGATGAGGCCGATGAGTCCTGAAAAGAAAGAAGAGAGCGTTGTTAAGAAACCTGAAATCTATCAGGTGATTTTATCGTCGCTCGATCGCGCAAGTTATAAACACGTTCTGTAGACGTAGGCACAGGAGATGCAGGACGTGACCCCTGTTTCTGTTGCTGTTGTTTACCCTGTTTTTTGTTCTTCTGCCAATTTTGCTTTTTAGCCTTGGGCTGTTCGTCCGTTTCTGACTTTTGCCCTTGGGGTTGCTTTTTCTCCTTAGTAGAGAAAGGCTTGATACCCAAACTATTACGGCCCACGGTCTTATAAGCCGCCGTAATAATTCTCGGTAACTATCGGGGTTTATCGGCATCGGGAACAGCCTGCAAAACATTAGACACCTGAAAGCTTACCGCATCTCCCTTGACATTCGCAAGTACGAGAATCAGAAACTACGTCAAAAGAGCCGCATAGCCTCATTCCCAATTCAACCGCTGCCTCAGGTCCGTGCTCATCTTGAACACGTTTAATGACTGAGGGAAGGATGGTCATTGACGGAGTGCCGAAGCACCTCGTATACACCGCCACAAAAATCTTACCCCATGACTCACAGTCACCAACCTCTGGTATCAAGTCTGTAGGCAAATTAATTGTTAGAATCCTGTGTTTTTCAACAGGAGTCGTGTTAGGAAATACTGCTTCCAGCTGGTCAAATTTCTCGGCAAGCCAGAAAGGCATATCCTATTTATCCTGGGGACGCTTGCCCATTACTGCATTAACCATCACATGACTAAGTTTCATTCCGCTCGGTCCGGCTCGAAGCGCCGCAAAACCTGGGGTCCCGCCCAGGAGATTGCGGGTAATGTATTGTACTAACTAACTAATAACGCTAATTGCGACTGTATGTAGGCATCTTAGATCTGCAAGGGGACACGCTTCTGTTTGAGGATGCGTTGTAAATCCTGCCAAAACAGGCCAAGTAGCACCTGGAATGGACATAGAACCTAACCTTGTTATTGTTAAAGAGTGGGGTATGGCGCCATTAATCCAGACTCTGTGCTGCCAGGCATTAATTGGAACCTCCTGTGTCCTATAAGGAACATATTCCGCGGGCACGGTCATGTGAGTATATGTGTGGAACAAACCAGTATTTGCGTTCACAGCAGGGAAGGTCACCCAGGAGTAAACAAGATTATCAGCATAGTTACTATTCCATAAAATACAAAAGGATACAGCATGTTAGCATGTTAAAATGCTAAATAGAAATAGACTAGAATACTCCTAGATTTCACACTCCTTTACTATCAGTTTTTTTTTATATCTACAGAAGGTCTCTTGGATTCACAAGGGCAGCCCCCCTGTACCTCTGGTCCTAGTAGAAAGGGATCACATTATTTTCTACACCAGCTCTCTCCATGCGAATGTTCTCCAAAGTGTGTTTGAGCATGCCTGCGCAGTGCATTATTAAACGCGCCAACATCAGAGGTGTCCACAGCTGTATATATGTTATGTCTAGAACATGCGCTGATCAGACCGAACAACAACGAATGTGTTGAAATAACTTTGAAGGCCTCGGCACTCACTGTTCAGACAAAGCTTACGAAGCAAAGCTGCTACCATAGGAACACATATTATTCTCGTGTGAAGCAAAACAGTTTGCTAGACTCTAAACACTTATAATAATGTGTGTCGTGTGCAAAGGCAGCAGAAAGGAAAAATGGCGTTTAAACTTCTAATAGGCTCATGACAACCTAACACAGCGTAATGCAAGGGTCAATCCCCATGACAACATAGTGGACATGGGCTCCAGATAGGCCCGTTGTGGACTGGGGCAGGAAAGGATCACAGAATGATACTAGGACCCACTCCCTCCTCACCTGATCTTGTACAGTCTGTGGCTGGGGGACTATAAATTCCAATAACAACGCTCTGATTTTGTGACCCGCCATACAGCATTGATTTGGAAGATCCCCCACCCCATAACATGTTCCCACAGTACTCTAATGAAAATGTGTCTATTGTTCTCTGAGTGAACTGTATATGATTCCTCTGTGTTGTATGCTATATGTCGATGAATGTTTAGTAAAAAGAATTATAAAAAAAATAAAAAAAACAAGGCTCAGATCTCGCAAGGCTGAGAACGCCGGATTCTGCAACACATAGGAGGGGGTAGAATAACCCGCACAAAGGGGCACGTTAATAACGTTTTCTCTCGCTTTATCTGAAGATACGGGAAAACACGAAGAGCCCAAAGATTTATTACACATTCAAGGTAAAGAGGTGGTTTAGCCCTGCCTAACTTCAAACTGTATTGGTGGGCTACAATTATTAAATACAGTCGTCTACTTCTAACCCCCAGGCAAGATTCTAATTCCATCCGTTCAGTCCCAACTCCACAGGAACTTATCCTCGGCAATAAGGCCAATAACCATCTATGGAAATTACCATTCGATTGCCATCTCAAAAAAGAGTGTTTTAAAACACTCAAGGGTATTTATACCATTTGGAACCAGGTTCGAAAACTTTTGGGGATTGGTAGGTTTTCCTACTATACAACGCTAGAGAATAATACTAATCTTCCTGGAATTTTTACGGATTCATGTATGAGGCGATGGGTCAGATGTGGAATTTCACAGTTCGGCTCGTTATATGATTCTATGGGTTTTTGTTCATTTGAATCCCTAAAAACCAAATATGGGTTGGACTCCCACAACTTTTTCAAATATTTGCAGATTAGGGATTTCATCTTAAAAAAGGGGGGTGGCAGCGGTTGTTTTAGGAAAACTCTAGCATTCGATACTGTGGTTAGATCGGAAAGGGTCAAAATTGGAGATATCTATGAAGACTTAACTGCAGCTTTACCAGATGATGTGGATAAACATGCATGTAATTGGCAAAACAAAATAGCTATTACAGAGGAACTAGCTCGTAAAGCATTGGAACTGTCCAGCTTTATATTAATCGCGTGTATTTAACAAGGACCCCCTGAAGGTTCGGATACAATAGTTCCTAGGCCAGGGAAATAAACTGTATGACAAAAAACAACCTAGGCAACTCACACTAAACACTGCAATGTACTTCAGGACAAATGGCTACAATTACTTAGGAGAATATATGTCTTTTTATTTTAAATCATTTAAAAACACAACATATGAAATAAATGAAGAAGAAAACATTAAACATCAGTAAAATCATGTATCATACAATGGAATTAAGAAATCCATACATTTGTGACAATTAATAACAACATATATGAAATAAGTTAAAAAACTGGAAGTGGCAATTTGAGTCTCTGCGCGCGTTTCGGCGAACCAGCGCCTTCTTCTGGAGTAGCCACACAAGCTCTAAAAAGAGATACATTTAAAAAGGTATATTAGTTAAACATCCTTTAAAATCTGTAAATAGAAACATATGTCATTCTATGCCCTAAGGTTGTAGCCAATATGTCTAATCTCTGATTCATGATGTTTATATATCTTTTCATTTCCTTGTATCATCCATAGTTTCCTTCTGATAATCAGGTTTTTCAAGTACATCTGTTGCTCAATTTTAAATTGTCTGGATATACAGTATTATTAAGTTCATGGATATTTTTAGTTTATAAATTTATTTCTTCGCATAAATCCCTATTTTTATCTTAATGGGCAAATGTTTCATTTTCAGTTATCCCCATCTTATCTTTCACTCATTGTTCGAGGTTTTAATTAACTCTGCCATAGACAGATAATACTCACAAATAATATTCGAGATTTTTTACATCACTGGTCGATAGGATGCTCAGTTGATGTCCAGATATGTTCTGGTTATGTGATGTATTATAGATGCTATTTTTCACAAGCGAGAGAGGAGAAATAGATAGACAAAGCGTGCCTTTCAGTAATTTCTATTCAGTGTTGGCAGTCTAAGTCGATTGAATGTAATTAGATAACTTTTAGTAAACAAATTTACCTTATATTTTGTAACTTGATTTGATAAATCCCGCCTGCCGGATAGCTCTTATGGATAAGTACAGTATAATTCTTCAAGTTTCGTTGGTATTAGTTGATTTACCGATTTATTTAAAAGATCTCCCTGCCTATATGGTATAGCAGTGGAAGAAAAGAAATTTTAAATGAAGACAGAGTCAGGGTTTCGTGGTTGATTTTAGTTCACTATTTATCAGCAGGACTTAAGTAAAGGTAACACATCTTACCCGAAATATTCAGCAAGGCTCTTATAGATGAAAGGTTAAAAAGATCTCCCTGTTGAAACATAAATTTGACTAATATAAACAATTTTGTTGCGTTAATGAGGTTTTACAGGTAATATTTCTGAGTTGTATTTTGCCTAATTCTAATTTATATCAGGTTTGGGCTTACCTTAAAGTTAAGAAGAGATGTTCAAAAACGGAGGGTTGTTTTGGATACTCCAAGGGTATTTGGTAGTTCCGTTTAAAAGATCTCCCTGCCTAATCAAATAAACAGAAATAATTCAGGGAAGTTATCACGGTTCTGCGCATGGCTTCCTACTATTTCAGGACAGTTTTGTTTTCAAAAAACGGGATGTCTTACCCGAGTAATTCGGCAAGGTTCGTTGTAAATGGTGAAACGGGCGTCCCTGTCTGCAAAACACAATTGTTTTTGGTAGGGATGAATATGGAGCAGTAGAAACTTAGTCGAGGTTCAAAAATCATTGTAAAAACGATTCCTGTTTGTTTTACCGCGCTAGCGGGGGCATTCTTTACCTGAATGTAGCAGCAGGGCTCTGAATGTCCGGCGGCGGGATGGCGGCTCGACAGCAGCGAGTGGCGTCTCGTTTGTGGATTAGCTTGGTGAAACTGACTCGTTTAAGCTAGGTCTATATAGCGTAGTTAATTGGGTTAGAAGTGGCTTCACCTGAGAGTGTAGCCTTTGCGTGAAAAACCGAGATAGGACTATTTCTAAATCGGGAATAGACATGGAAAACAGATCTTTTAGTGAGATATCATTTCCATGATAACTGCAGGGATGAGTGAGAAGCTTTTACGGCAAGGATTCCAAATTAGATTATTTTAACAGTTTATAAAAGTATATCAGATTTAACAATTTAATTATTTATGTATAGAGAGTTTAGTTGGATCAAATGACTCTATTATTTATTTTTTAGCGATTTTCAAGAAAATTAATTACTGAGGTTTAGGTCTTTTAATAGTAGAAGTGAACAGAATTAAGTATGTGATTTATTTTTATAATTTCTTTTGGTGAGGCAATATTGAGATTAATTTTAGTAGGGGTTCTAATGTATTTTTTAGGTCTCGTGGGGAATATTTTATAAGTTATTCATTATTATATTTGGAAGGGAAGGGGCAGACTAAACAGTAGGGGGAATTGAAAATAATACAGGTGTCCCATATTTTTACAGAATTGCATGTTCCCAAGGAATTTCACTGTTTAAGCCCTGGCTAAACGTGTTAAAAACAAAAATCCAAAAAACTTCTCTTTTTTTGCGTATTGCTGCTCCTCCTTTAGATTCGGGGGTATGGATTCTCTCTAAGATTCTCCATTTAAATTCTTCTTGGGTGTGTCCTTTCTCTATGAAATGCTTCACCATTGGACAGGCTAACTTCTTGGTCCTTATTGCTGAGCGATGCTCACTGAGGCGTGTCTGTATCATACGCGATGTTTCACCTACATAGCCCAGTGAACATGGGCACTGTATGAAATAGATCACATTGGATGATCGGCAATTCCACATTTCTTTAGCTGTTGTTTTGTGGCCATTGTGAGTGAATTCTTCTCCTCTTATAATATTATTGCAGGAGGAACAAGATGAACAGGGATATGTCCCCTTTATTGGGTTATTTGTCAGAATAGATCTCTGAGACATTTGTTCTGGATTTGTATTGTTACTGAATCTGGAGTGAACAATATATTCCTTAATGTTTTTGTTCCGTTTATGGGCAAACAAGGGTTTTGAGAGTTTCTGTTCTGTAGAACAGTTGCTGTTTAGGATATGCCAGTTGGAGCTGATTATTTGTTTAACTTTTGTATTCAGAGTGGAGTGTTTGGTGATGCATACTAGTTGGTCTTAGGTATTGGGAGACTTTGTTTTTAGTAGGCTGTCACGGTCATAGTATCTTGCTCTTTTATAGGAGCTCCTAATTAGTCTATGGGGATAGCCTCTCTCAATGAATTTAGTTCTCATTGTTAGGGCCTGTCTGTCAAAGTCTGCTAAATCTGTGCAGTTTCTTCTGACTCTTAAGAACTGAGAAAAAGGAATACTATCCTTTTGTGTTGTTGGGTGGAAGCTCTGGTAATGTAAAAGGGTATTCCTTGCGGTGGGTTTTATATGTAAATCCACTTTTAGGATACCTGTATTATTTATTATTTCGATGTCAAGGAATTCAACTCTTTCATTACTAATTTTCGAGGTGAAATGTAAATTGGTATTTGCTTCATTAATCCACAGGATAAATTCATCCAGGGATTGTCTCCCATCGGTCCAGATAAAGAAGATGTCGTCAATGTATCTGTACCAATGGGAGATAGATTCAAAAAAAGGAGCAATTTCGTTGTGGATGAATTCATCTTCAAACGCAGCCATGAAGATATTAGCTATTGATGGGGCTACTGACGCGCCCATACTGACGCCCTTGATTTGGCGATATAGATGGTTGCCAAATTCAAAAATATTTTCGGTTAGGACGATCTCTAGACATTCCAATAGAAATGTTTTGGGACAAGGGATATTATGTAGGTCAATGAACCATTCTGTTGTTCGCATTGCATCTGTTAGGGGGAATTAGAATTAGAATTAGGCAAAATACAACTCAGAAATATTACCTGTAAAACCTCATTAACGCAACAAAATTGTTTATATTAGCCAAATTTATGTTTCAACAGGGAGATCTTTTTAACCTTTCATCTATAAGAGCCTTGCTGAATATTTCGGGTAAGATGTGTTAACTTTACTTAAGTCCTGCTGATAAATAGTGAACTAAAATCAACCACGAAACCCTGACTCTGTCTTCATTTAAAATTTCTTTTCTTCCACTGCTATACCATATAGGCAGGGAGATCTTTTAAATAAATCGGTAAATCAACTAATACCAACGAAACTTGAAGAATTATACTGTACTTATCCATAAGAGCTATCCGGCAGGCGGGATTTATCAAATCAAGTTACAAAATATAAGGTAAATTTGTTTACTAAAAGTTATCTAATTACATTCAATCGACTTAGACTGCCAACACTGAATAGAAATTACTGAAAGGCACGCTTTGTCTATCTATTTCTCCTCTCTCGCTTGTGAAAAATAGCATCTATAATACATCACCTAACCAGAACATATCTGGACATCAACTGAGCATCCTATCGACCAGTGATGTAAAAAATCTCGAATATTATTTGTGAGTATTATCTGTCTATGGCAGAGTTAATTAAAACCTCGAACAATGAGTGAAAGATAAGATGGGGATAACTGAAAATGAAACATTTGCCCATTAAGATAAAAATAGGGATTTATGCGAAGAAATAAATTTATAAACTAAAAATATCCATGAACTTAATAATACTGTATATCCAGACAATTTAAAATTGAGCAACAGATGTACTTGAAAAACCTGATTATCAGAAGGAAACTATGGATGATACAAGGAAATGAAAAGATATATAAACATCATGAATCAGAGATTAGACATATTGGCTACAACCTTAGGGCATAGAATGATATATGTTTCTATTTACAGATTTTAAAGGATGTTTAACTAATATACCTTTTTAAATGTATCTCTTTTTAGAGCTTGTGTGGCTACTCCAGAAGAAGGCGCTGGTTCGCCGAAACGCGCGTAGAGACTCAAATTGCCACTTCCAGTTTTTTAACTTATTTCATATATGTTGTTATTAATTGTCACAAATGTATGGATTTCTTAATTCCATTGTATGATACATGATTTTACTGATGTTTAATGTTTTCTTCTTCATTTATTTCATATGTTGTGTTTTTAAATGATTTAAAATAAAAAGACATATATTCTCCTAAGTAATTGTAGCCATTTGTCCTGAAGTACATTGCAGTGTTTAGTGTGAGTTGCCTAGGTTGTTTTTTGTCATACAGTTTATTTCCCTTGTCGTAATTGGCCCGTTCGCATTAGCGATTAGCTGAACCTACACGTTGTCCTCCTTAACTTGGCTATATATGGTAACGCCATTTTGAATGTTACGGCGGCCATCTTAGACCATGAGCGGCCTCGTGGCCGACGTGTCCTTTAGTCCGTTGTTCGTTCCACTGACCACTCTTGTCTGCCCAGCAACAGGCTATTTTTAGTGCTGGTCAAGCCGCACATGCGCAGCTCCCACTGACCCGTAGATCTTCAGGAATGTGCACCAAACTGACCAGCGGAGTTGTGCCCCCTCCAATGAGCTGGCAGTATTCCAAAACATGACCATATATGTCTCGAAAATGTGTCTTAACTTGTGCCGCCTATCTTTTATTGCCCCAAAACTGTATATAAAATGAGGCCGCACCGATGTTCGGTGTGATACCTTTTACATTGCCGAAGGGTGCTGTTTGAGTGTACCACCACCCCATGGGGTCTTAATAAACTTGTTCTTTGCCTTTTACAGTTTCCGTGCCAACAGTTCTTGAGTGTGAGTGGGTTATCTCTGGAGCGTGTAGGCCTTGGGAACCCCGCATACTTCAATTGGCGACTCTGGTGAGACTCATCGGCGACTCGGATGCCCGAAGGAGAGGTCGTGACGAAGGCTTGGGAACCCGCCATGGGCGCGCGCTGCCATGAGTGACCCGAGTCTTGGCTGCCACGGTGTTTTTTCCTTTCCTTCCGATCTGACCTTCCAGGTGGCGCCGGTCTCCGACTGAGTCTTCGAAGTGTCTGCATCATTGAGAAAGTGCCGTTTGGCTGATTTGGCTTACAAGACCTTGGCAGTTGGAATCTGGACAGTTGGGAATTTGGTAAGCTTTGTGTTCGGTAAGGTAGTCTTCGGACGCTTACTGAAGTTCTGCGATTTGTGTTCGGTAAGGTAGTCTTCGGACGCTTACTGAAAATCTGTGCTTTGTGATCGGTGAGGTAGTCTTCGGACGCTTGCCGAGTCCTATGAACTTTGATTTGAGTTAGCTAACATTGTGAATTTGTGATCTTTGAACTTATATGTGTAGTGCACTTCACATAGGCAGGCATGTAGAGATGTTTCTCTAACTTTGTTTTTTCCTTTGAGCGGCACAATCGTGTGGAGAACTGTAAGTGCCATTTTGTCCGGTGTCACGCTTTCGTGATACTTTTTGAACATGCCTGTTTTCAGCACACTCCGAGGAATGTGTTGTCTTGGAGAAGGTACCTCAATTAGGTTAGCGGAATCACAGCCGGCTCCCCCAGAGGGAACTCCAAATAGGGACATGTACATAAAATTTGGCCTTCCCCCTATTATGTACAGTAAATTATGGCATAAATACACCAAGGCCGATCCTGAATTGCAATGGCCTCTACACGGGTCGTATGATTTGGGTAAAATACAATTTGTAGAGCAATGTATGTTTCAACGCAGGTCTAGACAAAACATGTTTGATTGCGTGCGAATGTGGGAGAAAGCGGCGCGTGAGCGAATGAAGCGTGAGGTTGCCTTGGCGGACAAAGAGCAGCGCAAGGCTGCTCGGGATAAGGCTTTACAGCTTGAGGAAAAGGAGGCTCAGGAGAAGAAAGAAAGGGAGGAACGGGAACGTAATTTGCAAACGACTGGTCAGTTTCCTATTCGCCGACCACTTTATCCTGTCCTTAATAATGAGATTGATGATTTTTCTTTGTTAGATCGGTCACCGCCTCCGTACGTTTCGCCGACGGCCCCGGCTGCGGATTCCGAGGATGATGGACAGGATCAGTCGAGCCAGAAAGGGGTATCGGCTCTCAGGTTTACTGCGGAGAGGTCCGCTCATTTACGCAGTTGGGCTCGTAAAGTAAATAAGCATTGTGTTACTCAGGAGCAGTTGTTAACGGAAAAGAAAGGGTGGTCAGATCTTGAATTAATGTATTTTCTGTCCAGCCTGGCGGATGAAGTTGTAAACGCATATCGTGAACTTTCTGATACGTTAGAGCCTAAAGTTTTGTCGGTGTATCGTGAGAATTTAGCTAAAGGTGATTTTGATCTTTCAGATGTTGACGACCTGTTCAAGCAATTGATCAAGCTGCGGGATGAGACAACCCAATTGCGACAGGAACGAAAACGGAGGCAAAAGGAGTCCGAGCCGGGAAATGACGGGCAGGCTAAGGAGTGTTCTCTCCGTGGTTCAGATAAGAGTTCTGCGTTGCATGTTATGCCTATGCGTGAGGCCGCGCCTTTGTATGTTCCACCAAAAGGGGAAGGTACGGATGATGATAAATTGTCGAAGGATGCGAAAGGGTATTTTGTGTATAATTGGGTATATACGCCATGGAATAGAGCAGATGTCATGGCATTGAAAAATTCTTTACCTGATCTTCGGAAGAATCCGGCGGCATTTTTTGAGGGGGTGGAGGGGGCTATATCGTCTTGTGTGATGACTCTTGTGGATATAGATTTGTTTTTTGGACTAATTTTACCACCTGATATGTGGAGACAAATTCGTAAGAATAATGATGAAACGATATTGGGGGGGACGTGGAAAGACATAAATGCTGCAGATTTGGATAGAGAACCAGCATGTAAGCCTTGTCAGTTAATTCTAGACCTTCCGGCAGCTATTTTGAATAAATTAAAAACGCTCGTCCCCCCCAAAAAGATTGATTGGACCATGTTAACGTCGTGCAAGCAGAAACCCGATGAAACGGTCTCAGATTTCTTTACACGCTTCGAGGAGGCGTTTCATGATTACAGTGGTCAATCTTTAACTGATGATACGGGTCGGCATTTGTTTGTAGATAAGTATGTAGCCAATCTCCTACCGGAGATCGCAAAGCGATTGAAGTCGAGTGAGAGTTCCTGGGCCACGGCGACCCCTGCATCCTTGTTAACTATGGCTCAGTATTATGAGCGGCAGGAAGTGGAGGCTAAAGAAAGTGTAGAGAAAAAGGTGAAGGAATTGAAAACGAAGGTGATGTTGGCGCAGGTTCGGGGAACACAGGGTAGAGGGAATGATAGAGGCAGACGAGGGGGAGGAAACGCATCGTATGGTCGTACGGACATTGCGGAGGATCAGTGTGCTTATTGTAAGGAGTTTGGGCATTGGGCCGAAGATTGTCTGGTACTTCGTGAACAGCGTAGTCAGCGTGGTCGAGGCAGTGGAAGGTCAAGAGGAGGTTATACTGGAACGAGAGGTGGCGGAGGTGATCGTAGACAGGTTGAGGAGAGGGGCCGTGGCCAGGACGAACGAAATACGTTTGATAGACGGAATCAATATCAGATTTCGGAAGGAGAGAATGTGGAACATCAGGATTATGTGCATGCATAGGATTGCGTAGGATGGGGTAAGGAATCAGTTGAAGTGCCGGTAGATCAGCAAGGTCCATATGTAACAGCGGGTATTTTGGGTTCTACTGATCAATTTCTAGTCGACACAGGAGCTACTCGTAGCGCTCTGTCGAAAAACTTGGTTCCGAGGGCTCCCCTGTCTGGCGAAATGATTACGTGTGTAGGGTTTGATGGCACACCCTCCCCCAGCCCATTGTCCAAGCCCCTTGCACTATGCATTGACAAATACTTTAGTTTTGGCCAATTTTTGTTATCACCCCATACCCCAGACAATATCTTGGGCATTGATTTGCTTAAATATTTTCGAGCAACAATACGCTGCGCTCCAGAGGGAGTGCGGGTTATTCTGAACGACAATTACCCTGACCCTGATGATTGCCCTGACCCTGACAGATTTTATGCCATTTTAGACATCCCTGCTTTGGCTTCCCTGCCGCCCACGTTGTGGGCGACATCAGATACGGATGTGGGAGAGATGCGCATTCCACCAATACGCATTACTGTTAAGGAGGGGGCCCCTCTACCACGAGTGCCACAGTATAAGATTTCGAAAGAAGGTGAAATTGCACTGACACATATTGTTCAGGACTTGATTTCTGCAGGGGTGGTGGAGGAGGTCCCTTATAATGTCTGTAACAGCCCTATTCTACCGATTCTTAAGAGAGACTCAGATGGCAAGATATACCGATTTATTATTGATTTGCGTGAGATAAATAAAATTGTCATTCCCCAATACCCGGTGGTGTCTGATATCACTACTTTGCTTACTTTGGTTCCACCGACGGCAACCACTTTTAGCGTTATTGACTTAAAGAATGCGTTCTTTTCCATCCCTGTGCACCCAGATAGCAGATATCTGTTTGGTTTTACGCTCAATAATAAATCGTATAGATTTTGTCGTGTTCCCCAAGGATATACCGAAAGCCCTAGCATCTACAGCCAGGCTTTGAAACGACAACTAGATTCCTTTAAATTGCAGTCTGGCGTTGCGCTCATCCAGTATGTGGATGACCTTTTGCTTGCCGCCGACTCCTATGCACAATGTGAACAGAGTACGCTTGCATTGCTTTCCTTTTTGGCACAAAACAATCACAAGGTTTCCAAGAAAAAGCTTCAATACTGTAGACCCCAGGTGACCTACCTCGGTCATCTGTTGTCTAAGGAGGGGCGGGCATTAACATCTGATCGAATTCAAGCAATTTTAGACACACCAGTCCCTCGCACGCAGAGAGATGTGCGTGCCTTTATAGGGTTGACGTCCTTTTGTAGGCAATGGATCATGGGTTTTTCACATATCATAAAACCTTTGCTAGCATTACTGTCCAAAGCTACACCGATGCCTCTTGAGTGGACAGATGAATGTCAGAAAGCTTTTGAACAGTTGAGACAGGCCCTTTGTTCCGCACCCGTGTTAGGAACACCAGACTACACGAAACTTTTCACATTGTACGTGCACGAGAATGATGGGTGCGCGTTGTCAGTGTTAGTGCAGTTACACGGGGATAAGCAGAGACCATGTGCATACTTCTCTGCCATTTTGGATCCTGTAGCACGAGGGTTGCCTGGGTGCTTTCGAGCGGTAGCGGCAACAGCAGTAGCCATACGACAGAGTGAGGGCATAGTGTTATCACACAAATTGTTGGTGTTAGTCCCTCACGCAGTAGATGCCCTGTTAAATCAAACAAAGACCCAATACCTCACGAGTGCACGACTTACAGGATACGAGCTGACACTCTTAGCGCCACACATAACATTGAAAAGATGCGCTACTTTGAACCCTGCCACCTTATTGCCCTATCCGGCCGAGGAGGGTCAGGAAGAAAAACATCACGACTGTGTTTTCCTGACTGAGGAACAGACAAAGGGTCGTGTTGACTTACAGGATGTGCCACTTCCTGATGTGGATGGGGAACTGTGGGTTGATGGATCGTGTTTAAGGCTGCCAGATGGTACGACTTCCGCAGCATATGCGATCACGACTCTTAAGACGGTGGTAGAAACAGCTAGAATACCACAAAAATCGGCTCAGGCAGCAGAGCTGATAGCTTTAACAAGAGCCTGCGAATTGAGTGCCGGATTATGTGTGAACATATACACGGACAGCCGGTATGCCTTTGGAGTGGCCCATGACTTCGGGCTTCTTTGGAGGGAACGCGGGTTTCTGACATCACACGGGGAGCACATTATGCACGGAGAGCTAGTGCGTGATCTCCTAAATGCGTTGCTTAGCCCTAAAAAAGTAGCGATAGTGAAGTGCAGTGCCCATAAGAAGATTACGGATAAAGTGGGTCAAGGAAATGCCTTTGCAGACAGCATAGCAAGGCAGACGGCAATGTCCCGAACTAGCTCCCCTATGTACGTGGTACAATCACAGGCTGAGAGATGGAGTGATGCTAGAGCAGAGATACGGGATATTCAAAAATCAGCCACAGAATCTGAACTTGCGGCTTGGGCAGCAGATGGGGTACTAGATGACGAGGGTTGTTGGAGAAGCAAAGACATGGAGAAGTGGAAATTGCCTGCGGCTTACTTACAGGCGATGGTCCAGATGACACATGGACTGGCCCATGTCGGGGCTCTTGCAATCACTCGGCTTTTGACACGAGTTTGGGAACATCCCGAGATTGCGAATACTGCAAAAAGAGTAGTGCAGACCTGCCTGGTATGCTTGCAACACAATCCTGGAAAGGGGACCCATACTCCGAAAGGAGGGTTCGTTCCACCTTCTGCACCGTTTGAAGTGCTTCAAATGGATTACATCCAACTCGAGCGCTGCAATAACCTGAAGTACGTCCTAGTGGTGGTGTGTGCTTTTAGCAAATGGGTTGAGGCCTACCCCACGAAAGACAATACGGCTTTGACAACAGCTAAGGTGTTGCTTAAGGAATTCTTTCCTCGCTTTGGAGTTTGCAAATTTTTGTGGAGTGATAATGGGCCCCATTTTGTTGGAAAGATTGTGGAATATGTACTGAAGGGGTTAGGGATTCAGCAAAAGTTCCACGCTGTATTCCACCCTCAGTCAGCAGGTTTGGTCGAGCGGTACAATGCCACGTTGAAGTTTAAGCTGGCCAAAATTGTGGCGTCTACATCGTTGAAGTGGCCAGATGCGTTGCCGCTAGCACTACTATCTCTTAGATCAGTACCCCACTCACGAACTGGCCTTACGCCCTATGAGGTGGTGTTTGGCCGCCCTATGAATATCTGGGGGGTGCCCAAGCCGCGATTAATACATGATGTGCCTTGTGTTATGATGAATGATTATTTGGCACGATTAACAAATGATTTGCTCTCTATTCATCAACAGGTTCGAGAAGCGCTCCCTGATAACTCTACTGGAGAGGGCCACGATCTTCGTCCTGGTGACCATGTAATGGTCCGCTCGTTTGAGAGAGCAAGCAGTCTGGAGCCCAGGTGGAAGGGCCCCGAGCAGGTCCTCCGCAGTACGAGTGACAAACAGGAAGCGGTGGGTGCATTCGACACATTGTCGCCGTGTCTCTCCGGATCTGGTGACTCCTGCTGTGTTGACTGATTATAAGGAGATCTTGGAGAAAGAAAAGAGCCCAGCTGTGACGTCGGCCGAAGTGGAGGGAGCCTTCCCGGACCAATCTGCTACCGGAAGAGAGCGCTACGATCTACGTCCACGATAAGAAGATTTTTGTTCCTTTTTAATGACTGGTTGGTTACCGCTCCAGGTTTGTGAAACGGAAACCGGGAATTCCAAGGGGGGGGGATCAGTTCTGCCAGAGTAGCGACACCCGTCTTGGCCCGGAGAAGAAAACAACGGCTACCTCGGAGTTCAGCATCGCATTTTTCCTTTTTTTTAGGGTATACACGCACGTGTATCTGGGACAATTTGTGAACAATTTGCGAACAATTTGCGTCACTTGAGACTTTGCACAAACTTTCTTGAACTATGGCACCAACGGCATCTCGTGATAAGAAAATATTGGGTGCCTTTCTCTTTGTCTTGACCATTGTGGTGATAGCTATTATAGCCTGGGTAGTCGAACTTGTGGTGCCTGTACGTGAACATTTGCTGCCGACTACCCCGGCACCGTCTGAACATTTTCATTTTACATTGCCTTTCCATGAAGAGCGCCATCGTCAAACGTATTTAAATAACAGCTTCATTCAGATTCTTCACCACACGCATAATATGACCAATACCTCTAATTGCTGGGTGTGTGGAATGTTGCCTGGGCACCAGAAGAGAGGGGGCACCCCACTTATTCCACTCCCGTTTTCACACAATGGGTCATGCAACGCCTGGTACACCCTCCTTTTTACTCTGAGATGGCCAACTAAAGGGGGGGTGCTTTTCCGTTTGAATAAAGTATGTTCCCATGACAAGGATGGGTTTCCCCGGGCTGAGGGCACACGTTTCGAATGGGAAGAGTACAGGCCTGACAATGTATCTGCCCCACGTGTATATAGCAATCAGCGAAATGTGAATGTATCTAGTGCTCATGTCATAAATGTCATTGCTACAAAAGCTGATTTATGTATTAGAAATAAGGGCACGATTGCAGTGGGGAAAAGTGAATGTAACACTACTCTCACGTTTGATAGCCCGAATGGCATTTCATTTGTTGCATCTCGAAACACATACTTTATCTGTGGAACGAAGGGGTACCATCAGCTTCCAGTGGGGTGGTTGGGCACGTGCTACGTATCGTTTGTGCTACCTCCTGTATTCATTGCCCCTCCAATGTACCACAACGATTACACATTGTACCACGATTTCGTTTTGAACAGGGTTAAACGAACTGTTGCCCTAGAGGACATTGATCAAACGGACACTGCATTACAACAGTATGTGGATTTTAATCTGGGACTATTCTCCTTTTTGGGGGCTGCATTGAACAGCCGGAAAATCAGACGACTGACACGCGTTGTCGAAGCTGTTGCGAATGACACTGCCGTTGCCCTGGGGAATATTACCGAGGAACTACAGATTTCCAGAATTGTCACCCTCCAAAATCGTATGGTGTTGGACGTTGTTTTGGCTGATCGCGGGGGGGCATGTAGAATTATCGGAAGCAGCTGTTGCGTATACGTCCCGGACAATTCTCCATCTGTGTATGATGCTATTTCCAAGCTGCATAAAATAGCTGCTGAGATACACCCGGACAATGGGACTTGGACACTTTCAGGATGGTTCTGGTCCACGATTGCAACTTGGGGTTGGAAACTGTTGACAATTCTCTGTATACTTGTGGGAGCAATGTTCTTTATATGCTTATGTATTCAATGTGGCCCCGCTTTATGTTCAATGTGTCTATCAGCTTGCTTACCATCGAGGCGAGCTCTTGCCCACGACAAAATGATGCTACACAAGGAGGTGACACAAATTATGTTAATAGACATCGAGGACGAACATCCTGACTATGTTCATTATGAGGTAGATTCAGCTAAACGCTAAAAGGGTCGTCTGTCGTAATTGGCCCGTTCGCATTAGCGATTAGCTGAACCTACACGTTGTCCTCCTTAACTTGGCTATATATGGTAACGCCATTTTGAATGTTACGGCGGCCATCTTAGACCATGAGCGGCCTCGTGGCCGACGTGTCCTTTAGTCCGTTGTTCGTTCCACTGACCACTCTTGTCTGCCCAGCAACAGGCTATTTTTAGTGCTGGTCAAGCCGCACATGCGCAGCTCCCACTGACCCGTAGATCTTCAGGAATGTGCACCAAACTGACCAGCGGAGTTGTGCCCCCTCCAATGAGCTGGCAGTATTCCAAAACATGACCATATATGTCTCGAAAATGTGTCTTAACTTGTGCCGCCTATCTTTTATTGCCCCAAAACTGTATATAAAATGAGGCCGCACCGATGTTCGGTGTGATACCTTTTACATTGCCGAAGGGTGCTGTTTGAGTGTACCACCACCCCATGGGGTCTCAATAAACTTGTTCTTTGCCTTTTACAGTTTCCGTGCCAACAGTTCTTGAGTGTGAGTGGGTTATCTCTGGAGCGTGTAGGCCTTGGGAACCCCGCATACTTCAATTGGCGACTCTGGTGGGACTCATCGGCGACTCGGATGCCCGAAGGAGAGGTCGTGACGAAGGCTTGGGAACCCGCCATGGATGCGCGCTGCCATGAGTGACCCGAGTCTTGGCTGCCACAGTGTTTTTTCCTTTCCTTCCGATCTGACCTTCCAGGTGGCGCCGGTCTCCGACTGAGTCTTCGAAGTGTCTGCATCATTGAGAAAGTGCCGTTTGGCTGATTTGGCTTACAAGACCTTGGCAGTTGGAATCTGGACAGTTGGGAATTTGGTAAGCTTTGTGTTCGGTAAGGTAGTCTTCGGACGCTTACTGAAGTTCTGCGATTTGTGTTCGGTAAGGTAGTCTTCGGACGCTTACTGAAAATCTGTGCTTTGTGATCGGTGAGGTAGTCTTCGGACGCTTGCCGAGTCCTATGAACTTTGATTTGAGTTAGCTAACATTGTGAATTTGTGATCTTTGAACTTATATGTGTAGTGCACTTCACATAGGCAGGCATGTAGAGATGTTTCTCTAACTTTGTTTTTTCCTTTGAGCGGCACAATCGTGTGGAGAACTGTAAGTGCCATTTTGTCCGGTGTCACGCTTTCGTGATACTTTTTGAACATGCCTGTTTTCAGCACACTCCGAGGAATGTGTTGTCTTGGAGAAGGTACCTCAATTAGGTTAGCGGAATCACAGCCGGCTCCCCCAGAGGGAACTCCAAATAGGGACATGTACATAAAATTTGGCCTTCCCCCTATTATGTACAGTAAATTATGGCATAAATACACCAAGGCCGATCCTGAATTGCAATGGCCTCTACACGGGTCGTATGATTTGGGTAAAATACAATTTGTAGAGCAATGTATGTTTCAACGCAGGTCTAGACAAAACATGTTTGATTGCGTGCGAATGTGGGAGAAAGCGGCGCGTGAGCGAATGAAGCGTGAGGTTGCCTTGGCGGACAAAGAGCAGCGCAAGGCTGCTCGGGATAAGGCTTTACAGCTTGAGGAAAAGGAGGCTCAGGAGAAGAAAGAAAGGGAGGAACGGGAACGTAATTTGCAAATGACTGGTCAGTTTCCTATTCGCCGACCACTTTATCCTGTCCTTAATAATGAGATTGATGATTTTTCTTTGTTAGATCGGTCACCGCCTCCGTACGTTTCGCCGACGGCCCCGGCTGCGGATTCCGAGGATGATGGACAGGATCAGTCGAGCCAGAAAGGGGTATCGGCTCTCAGGTTTACTGCGGAGAGGTCCGCTCATTTACGCAGTTGGGCTCGTAAAGTAAATAAGCATTGTGTTACTCAGGAGCAGTTGTTAACGGAAAAGAAAGGGTGGTCAGATCTTGAATTAATGTATTTTCTGTCCAGCCTGGCGGATGAAGTTGTAAACGCATATCGTGAACTTTCTGATACGTTAGAGCCTAAAGTTTTGTCGGTGTATCGTGAGAATTTAGCTAAAGGTGATTTTGATCTTTCAGATGTTGACGACCTGTTCAAGCAATTGATCAAGCTGCGGGATGAGACAACCCAATTGCGACAGGAACGAAAACGGAGGCAAAAGGAGTCCGAGCCGGGAAATGACGGGCAGGCTAAGGAGTGTTCTCTCCGTGGTTCAGATAAGAGTTCTGCGTTGCATGTTATGCCTATGCGTGAGGCCGCGCCTTTGTATGTTCCACCAAAAGGGGAAGGTACGGATGATGATAAATTGTCGAAGGATGCGAAAGGGTATTTTGTGTATAATTGGGTATATACGCCATGGAATAGAGCAGATGTCATGGCATTGAAAAATTCTTTACCTGATCTTCGGAAGAATCCGGCGGCATTTTATGAGGGGGTGGAGGGGGCTATATCGTCTTGTGTGATGACTCTTGTGGATATAGATTGGTTTTTTGGACTAATTTTACCACCTGATATGTGGAGACAAATTCGTAAGAATAATGATGAAACGATATTGGGGGGGACGTGGAAAGACATAAATGCTGCAGATTTGGATAGAGAACCAGCATGTAAGCCTTGTCAGTTAATTCTAGACCTTCCGGCAGCTATCTTGAATAAATTAAAAACGCTCGTCCCCCCCAAAAAGATTGATTGGACCATGTTAACGTCGTGCAAGCAGAAACCCGATGAAACGGTCTCAGATTTCTTTACACGCTTCGAGGAGGCGTTTCATGATTACAGTGGTCAATCTTTAACTGATGATACGGGTCGGCATTTGTTTGTAGATAAGTATGTAGCCAATCTCCTACCGGAGATCGCAAAGCGATTGAAGTCGAGTGAGAGTTCCTGGGCCACGGCGACCCCTGCGTCCTTGTTAACTATGGCTCAGTATTATGAGCGGCAGGAAGTGGAGGCTAAAGAAAGTGTAGAGAAAAAGGTGAAGGAATTGAAAACGAAGGTGATGTTGGCGCAGGTTCGGGGAACACAGGGTAGAGGGAATGATAGAGGCAGACGAGGGGGAGGAAACGCATCGTATGGTCGTACGGACATTGCGGAGGATCAGTGTGCTTATTGTAAGGAGTTTGGGCATTGGGCCGAAGATTGTCCGGTACTTCGTGAACAGCGTAGTCAGCGTGGTCGAGGCAGTGGAAGGTCAAGAGGAGGTTATACTGGAACGAGAGGTGGCGGAGGTGATCGTAGACAGGTTGAGGAGAGGGGCCGTGGCCAGGATGAACGAAATACGTTTGATAGACGGAATCAATATCAGATTTCGGAAGGAGAGAATGTGGAACATCAGGATTATGTGCATGCATAGGATTGCGTAGGATGGGGTAAGGAATCAGTTGAAGTGCCGGTAGATCAGCAAGGTCCATATGTAACAGCGGGTATTTTGGGTTCTACTGATCAATTTCTAGTCGACACAGGAGCTACTCGTAGCGCTCTGTCGAAAAACTTGGTTCCGAGGGCTCCCCTGTCTGGCGAAATGATTACGTGTGTAGGGTTTGATGGCACACCCTCCCCCAGCCCATTGTCCAAGCCCCTTGCACTATGCATTGACAAATACTTTAGTTTTGGCCAATTTTTGTTATCACCCCATACCCCAGACAATATCTTGGGCATTGATTTGCTTAAATATTTTCGAGCAACAATACGCTGCGCTCCAGAGGGAGTGCGGGTTATTCTGAACGACAATTACCCTGACCCTGATGATTGCCCTGACCCTGACAGATTTTATGCCATTTTAGACATCCCTGCTTTGGCTTCCCTGCCGCCCACGTTGTGGGCGACATCAGATACGGATGTGGGAGAGATGCGCATTCCACCAATACGCATTACTGTTAAGGAGGGGGCCCCTCTACCACGAGTGCCACAGTATAAGATTTCGAAAGAAGGTGAAATTGCACTGACACATATTGTTCAGGACTTGATTTCTGCAGGGGTGGTGGAGGAGGTCCCTTATAATGTCTGTAACAGCCCTATTCTACCGATTCTTAAGAGAGACTCAGATGGCAAGATATACCGATTTATTATTGATTTGCGTGAGATAAATAAAATTGTCATTCCCCAATACCCGGTGGTGTCTGATATCACTACTTTGCTTACTTTGGTTCCACCGACGGCCACCACTTTTAGCGTTATTGACTTAAAGAATGCGTTCTTTTCCATCCCTGTGCACCCAGATAGCAGATATCTGTTTGGTTTTACGCTCAATAATAAATCGTATAGATTTTGTCGTGTTCCCCAAGGATATACCGAAAGCCCTAGCATCTACAGCCAGGCTTTGAAACGACAACTAGATTCCTTTAAATTGCAGTCTGGCGTTGCGCTCATCCAGTATGTGGATGACCTTTTGCTTGCCGCCGACTCCTATGCACAATGTGAACAGAGTACGCTTGCATTGCTTTCCTTTTTGGCACAAAACAATCACAAGGTTTCCAAGAAAAAGCTTCAATACTGTAGACCCCAGGTGACCTACCTCGGTCATCTGTTGTCTAAGGAGGGGCGGGCATTAACATCTGATCGAATTCAAGCAATTTTAGACACACCAGTCCCTCGCACGCAGAGAGATGTGCGTGCCTTTATAGGGTTGACGTCCTTTTGTAGGCAATGGATCATGGGTTTTTCACATATCATAAAACCTTTGCTAGCATTACTGTCCAAAGCTACACCGATGCCTCTTGAGTGGACAGATGAATGTCAGAAAGCTTTTGAACAGTTGAGACAGGCCCTTTGTTCGGCACCCGTGTTAGGAACACCAGACTACACGAAACTTTTCACATTGTACGTGCACGAGAATAATGGGTGCGCGTTGTCAGTGTTAGTGCAGTTACACGGGGATAAGCAGAGACCATGTGCATACTTCTCTGCCATTTTGGATCCTGTAGCACGAGGGTTGCCTGGGTGCTTTCGAGCGGTAGCGGCAACAGCAGTAGCCATACGACAGAGTGAGGGCATAGTGTTATCACACAAATTGTTGGTGTTAGTCCCTCACGCAGTAGATGCCCTGTTAAATCAAACAAAGACCCAATACCTCACGAGTGCACGACTTACAGGATACGAGCTGACACTCTTAGCGCCACACATAACATTGAAAAGATGCGCTACTTTGAACCCTGCCACCTTATTGCCCTATCCGGCCGAGGAGGGTCAGGAAGAAAAACATCACGACTGTGTTTTCCTGACTGAGGAACAGACAAAGGGTCGTGTTGACTTACAGGATGTGCCACTTCCTGATGTGGATGGGGAACTGTGGGTTGATGGATCGTGTTTAAGGCTGCCAGATGGTACGACTTCCGCAGCATATGCGATCACGACTCTTAAGACGGTGGTAGAAACAGCTAGAATACCACAAAAATCGGCTCAGGCAGCAGAGCTGATAGCTTTAACAAGAGCCTGCGAATTGAGTGCCGGATTATGTGTGAACATATACACGGACAGCCGGTATGCCTTTGGAGTGGCCCATGACTTCGGGCTTCTTTGGAGGGAACGCGGGTTTCTGACATCACACGGGGAGCACATTATGCACGGAGAGCTAGTGCGGGATCTCCTAAATGCGTTGCTTAGCCCTAAAAAAGTAGCGATAGTGAAGTGCAGTGCCCATAAGAAGATTACGGATAAAGTGGGTCAAGGAAATGCCTTTGCAGACAGCATAGCAAGGCAGACGGCAATGTCCCGAACTAGCTCCCCTATGTACGTGGTACAATCACAGGCTGAGAGATGGAGTGATGCTAGAGCAGAGATACGGGATATTCAAAAATCAGCCACAGAATCTGAACTTGCGGCTTGGGCAGCAGATGGGGTACTAGATGACGAGGGTTGTTGGAGAAGCAAAGACATGGAGAAGTGGAAATTGCCTGTGGCTTACTTACAGGCGATGGTCCAGATGACACATGGACTGGCCCATGTCGGGGCTCTTGCAATCACTCGGCTTTTGACACGAGTTTGGGAACATCCCGAGATTGCGAATACTGCAAAAAGAGTAGTGCAGACCTGCCTGGTATGCTTGCAACACAATCCTGGAAAGGGGACCCATACTCCGAAAGGAGGGTTCGTTCCACCTTCTGCACCGTTTGAAGTGCTTCAAATGGATTACATCCAACTCGAGCGCTGCAATAACCTGAAGTACGTCCTAGTGGTGGTGTGTGCTTTTAGCAAATGGGTTGAGGCCTACCCCACGAAAGACAATACGGCTTTGACAACAGCTAAGGTGTTGCTTAAGGAATTCTTTCCTCGCTTTGGAGTTTGCAAATTTTTGTGGAGTGATAATGGGCCCCATTTTGTTGGAAAGATTGTGGAATATGTACTGAAGGGGTTAGGGATTCAGCAAAAGTTCCACGCTGTATTCCACCCTCAGTCAGCAGGTTTGGTCGAGCGGTACAATGCCACGTTGAAGCTTAAGCTGGCCAAAATTGTGGCGTCTACATCGTTGAAGTGGCCAGATGCGTTGCCGCTAGCACTACTATCTCTTAGATCAGTACCCCACTCACAACTGGCCTTACGCCCTATGAGGTGGTGTTTGGCCGCCCTATGAATATCTGGGGGGTGCCCAAGCCGCGATTAATACATGATGTGCCTTGTGTTATGATGAATGATTATTTGGCACGATTAACAAATGATTTGCTCTCTATTCATCAACAGGTTCGAGAAGCGCTCCCTGATAACTCTACTGGAGATCTTCGTCCTGGTGACCATGTAATGGTCCGCTCGTTTGAGAGAGCAAGCAGTCTGGAGCCCAGGTGGAAGGGCCCCGAGCAGGTCCTCCTGGCGACCCGCACCGCAGTACGAGTGACAAACAGGAAGCGGTGGGTGCATTCGACACATTGTCGCCGTGTCTCTCCGGATCTGGTGACTCCTGCTGTGTTGACTGATTATAAGGAGATCTTGGAGAAAGAAAAGAGCCCAGCTGTGACGTCGGCCGAAGTGGAGGGAGCCTTCCCGGACCAATCTGCTACCGGAAGAGAGCGCTACGATCTACGTCCACGATAAGAAGATTTTTGTTCCTTTTTAATGACTGGTTGGTTACCGCTCCAGGTTTGTGAAACGGAAACCGGGAATTCCAAGGGGGGGGGGTCAGTTCTGCCAGAGTAGCGACACCCGTCTTGGCCCGGAGAAGAAAACAACGGCTACCTCGGAGTTCAGCACCGCATTTTTCCTTTTTTTTAGGGTATACACGCACGTGTATCTGGGACAATTTGTGAACAATTTGCGAACAATTTGCGTCACTTGAGACTTTGCACAAACTTTCTTGAACTATGGCACCAACGGCATCTCGTGATAAGAAAATATTGGGTGCCTTTCTCTTTGTCTTGACCATTGTGGTGATAGCTATTATAGCCTGGGTAGTCGAACTTGTGGTGCCTGTACGTGAACATTTGCTGCCGACTACCCCGGCACCGTCTGAACATTTTCATTTTACATTGCCTTTCCATGAAGAGCGCCATCGTCAAACGTATTTAAATAACAGCTTCATTCAGATTCTTCACCACACGCATAATATGACCAATACCTCTAATTGCTGGGTGTGTGGAATGTTGCCTGGGCACCAGAAGAGAGGGGGCACCCCACTTATTCCACTCCCGTTTTCACACAATGGGTCATGCAACGCCTGGTACACCCTCCTTTTTACTCTGAGATGGCCAACTAAAGGGGGGGTGCTTTTCCGTTTGAATAAAGTATGTTCCCATGACAAGGATGGGTTTCCCCGGGCTGAGGGCACACGTTTCGAATGGGAAGAGTACAGGCCTGACAATGTATCTGCCCCACGTGTATATAGCAATCAGCGAAATGTGAATGTATCTAGTGCTCATGTCATAAATGTCATTGCTACAAAAGCTGATTTATGTATTAGAAATAAGGGCACGATTGCAGTGGGGAAAAGTGAATGTAACACTACTCTCACGTTTGATAGCCCGAATGGCATTTCATTTGTTGCATCTCGAAACACATACTTTATCTGTGGAACGAAGGGGTACCATCAGCTTCCAGTGGGGTGGTTGGGCACGTGCTACGTATCGTTTGTGCTACCTCCTGTATTCATTGCCCCTCCAATGTACCACAACGATTACACATTGTACCACGATTTCGTTTTGAACAGGGTTAAACGAACTGTTGCCCTAGAGGACATTGATCAAACGGACACTGCATTACAACAGTATGTGGATTTTAAGATGGGACTATTCTCCTTTGTGGGGGCTGCATTGAACAGCCGGAAAATCAGACGACTGACACGCGTTGTCGAAGCTGTTGCGAATGACACTGCCGTTGCCCTGGGGAATATTACCGAGGAACTACAGATTTCCAGAATTGTCACCCTCCAAAATCGTATGGTGTTGGACGTTGTTTTGGCTGATCGCGGGGGGGCATGTAGAATTATCGGAAGCAGCTGTTGCGTATACGTCCCGGACAATTCTCCATCTGTGTATGATGCTATTTCCAAGCTGCATAAAATAGCTGCTGAGATACACCCGGACAATGGGACTTGGACACTTTCAGGATGGTTCTGGTCCACGATTGCAACTTGGGGTTGGAAACTGTTGACAATTCTCTGTATACTTGTGGGAGCAATGTTCTTTATATGCTTATGTATTCAATGTGGCCCCGCTTTATGTTCAATGTGTCTATCAGCTTGCTTACCATCGAGGCGAGCTCTTGCCCACGACAAAATGATGCTACACAAGGAGGTGACACAAATTATGTTAATAGACATCGAGGACGAACATCCTGACTATGTTCATTATGAGGTAGATTCAGCTAAACGCTAAAAGGGTCGTCTGTCGTAATTGGCCCGTTCGCATTAGCGATTAGCTGAACCTACACGTTGTCCTCCTTAACTTGGCTATATATGGTAACGCCATTTTGAATGTTACGGCGGCCATCTTAGACCATGAGCGGCCTCGTGGCCGACGTGTCCTTTAGTCCGTTGTTCGTTCCACTGACCACTCTTGTCTGCCCAGCAACAGGCTATTTTTAGTGCTGGTCAAGCCGCACATGCGCAGCTCCCACTGACCCGTAGATCTTCAGGAATGTGCACCAAACTGACCAGCGGAGTTGTGCCCCCTCCAATGAGCTGGCAGTATTCCAAAACATGACCATATATGTCTCGAAAATGTGTCTTAACTTGTGCCGCCTATCTTTTATTGCCCCAAAACTGTATATAAAATGAGGCCGCACCGATGTTCGGTGTGATACCTTTTACATTGCCGAAGGGTGCTGTTTGAGTGTACCACCACCCCATGGGGTCTTAATAAACTTGTTCTTTGCCTTTTACAGTTTCCGTGCCAACAGTTCTTGAGTGTGAGTGGGTTATCTCTGGAGCGTGTAGGCCTTGGGAACCCCGCATACTTCACCCTGGCCTAGGAACTATTGTATCCGAACCTTCAGGGGGTCCTTGTTAAATACACGCGATTTTCCCACAGCTTGTCTGTGTAGGGCTGTTCTCTTCTTATATATACAAAAATATTGTTTATCTTGAGAACCACTTTTCATTTCCTTGCTTTATCAGACCATCATTTTGGTCACCCTTTTATCCTCAAGTACCTCTCTAACCGTTAATACTATGGCTCTCCAAAAAACATTTGGATTTACGGATGAGGAATTTGAAACATTAGTCGGAATATCAACATCCTTTGGTGCCGCCGCAACAAATTCTAATTTCCATAATGACGACACAAAAAAACTATTAGAACTGAAAAAGAAACTAAAAAGAATTGAGGCCCATGGAGAATTCATGCTGGCCTACTTAAGACTCGGCATCATTCCAATGGGGTTGAGAGTTAGAAATATTCCAGGCCTCTTTGTTCACTCTAAGGCCTTCCTGGACAAATGGAGCCGAATCGCAAGCAGATGTTCTAGAGACTTAATGATGCTAATAGTGGAAACAGCAAAAGAATTAGCTGCAGAAGTAAGAACCGAAGTCGAAAGTTTAGAAGATAAAATTAAAAAGATGGGGAATACAGAGGAAGCCATTTAAAAGATTGAAGAGTGCAATAAAGAGCTTGAGTCATTTAAAAACTATCTGGATAAAAGAAAAAATGATAAATTACTCAAAGATAAACGATTCGCCACGATCGAAAATACTTACCCTTACCTTAAACCTGACTTTTATCAGCAAAACCATTACAACACAGAAACAAGAGACCAACAGCAACAACAACAACGTGTCAACACATTCTCAGAAACATCTGACTCAGAGAATGAAAGTGTTGATGGTTATTATGACCCAGACCCTAACTATAATCAAACCCAGAACAGACGCAATCGAAGACAGCCCCCTTTTTTAGGGAACCGAGGGGGGAATCGGGGACGCCCAAGAGTACATTTCCAGGGCCAACCGAGAGGCAATTATCAGCCTCAACATCATCAACACCAGGAAGAACCACAATTTATCCGCGAAACGCGGAGCAGACAGTATTGGAAACCCGGAATGTGATTCCAATTTTCAATCTTACCAAAAATGATTTGGATGATCACAGCATTAAACTACTCTCCAAAGGTTTATCATACGTCCCCCATTCCACTGCCAACCTATTTGAACTTTATTGCGACATAATTTCTTTCCTCCGCAAAATCCGCCTTAAAAAATTCTTCTCCAACATAATACCAGATGAAGAACAATCATTGATTAAACCTCTTTGCTTACCATCGACCTTTAGTCCATCCCTGGAACAGGTAGGACCTGAAGTAGCCACTTTTGAATTTGTCGTCCTAAAGAAATTACATCAGGCACTCAAATGTATCCCTAAACCGATATACAATTTGGAAAGAGAAGAACATAAAGCACTACTGTCCCTCTCATCTAACAAAGATCTCACATTCAAGGGATGCGACAAAGGAGGTGGCATAGTAATCATCAATACATCTGAATACGAAAAAAATATGCTTAGCATGTTAGATGATTCAACCTTTTACAAACCCATTAAATCTTACTCTACTTTAAACTTATCCAAAAAAATCTCCTCTCTTACTACTACTGCCCTAGAAAATGGCTTTATTAACAACAAAGAATATGACTTTCTGAACCATAATGAAGGAAAAACTGCATGTATATATGGGCTTCCCAAGATACATAAGAACCTTAACAACCCTCCGTATCGACCCATTGTTTCTACAATTGGCACTGCTACAGAGCCACTATCCAAATTTGTGGATAACTACCTACGCCCTTATGTTCCAAAAATCGCGTCTTATATACGCGATACAGGCGATATGATAAGAAAAACAGAAGGATTAACCTTCAATTGCAACACAGACCTTTTAGTAACAATGGACGTAGAGTCCCTATACAGCAACATCCCCCTAACAGATGCAATGCGAACAACAGAATGGTTCATTGACCTACATAATATCCCTTGTCCCAAAACATTTCTATTGGAATGTCTAGAGATCGTCCTAACCGAAAATATTTTTGAATTTGGCAACCATCTATATCGCCAAATCAAGGGCGTCAGTATGGGCGCGTCAGTAGCCCCATCAATAGCTAATATCTTCATGGCTGCGTTTGAAGATGAATTCATCCACAACGAAATTGCTCCTTTTTTTGAATCTATCTCCCATTGGTCCAGATACATTGACGACATCTTCTTTATCTGGACCGATGGGAGACAATCCCTGGATGAATTTATCCTGTGGATTAATGAAGCAAATACCAATTTACCTTTCACCTCGAAAATTAGTAATGAAAGAGTTGAATTCCTTGACATCGAAATAATAAATAATACAGGTATCCTAAAAGTGGATTTACATATAAAACCCACCGCAAGGAATACCCTTTTACATTACCAGAGCTTCCACCCAACAACACAAAAGGATAGTATTCCTTTTTCTCAGTTCTTAAGAGTCAGAAGAAACTGCACAGATTTAGCAGACTTTGACAGACAGGCCCTAACAATGAGAACTAAATTCATTGAGAGAGGCTATCCCCATAGACTAATTAGGAGCTCCTATAAAAGAGCAAGATACTATGACCGTGACAGCCTACTAAAAACAAAGTCTCCCAATACCTAAGACCAACTAGTATGCATCACCAAACACTCCACTCTGAATACAAAAGTTAAACAAATAATCAGCTCCAACTGGCATATCCTAAACAGCAACTGTTCTACAGAACAGAAACTCTCAAAACCCTTGTTTGCCCATAAACGGAACAAAAACATTAAGGAATATATTGTTCACTCCAGATTCAGTAACAATACAAATCCAGAACAAATGTCTCAGAGATCTATTCTGACAAATAACCCAATAAAGGGGACATATCCCTGTTCATCTTGTTCCTCCTGCAATAATATTATAAGAGGAGAAGAGTTCACTCACAATGGCCACAAAACAACAGCTAAAGAAATGTGGAATTGCCGATCATCCAATGTGATCTATTTCATACAGTGCCCATGTTCACTGGGCTATGTAGGTGAAACATCGCGTATGATACAGACACGCCTCAGTGAGCATCGCTCAGCAATAAGGACCAAGAAGTTAGCCTGTCCAATGGTGAAGCATTTCATAGAGAAAGGACACACCCAAGAAGAATTTAAATGGAGAATCTTAGAGAGAATCCATACCCCCGAATCTAAAGGAGGAGCAGCAATACGCAAAAAAAGAGAAGTTTTTTGGATTTTTGTTTTTAACACGTTTAGCCAGGGCTTAAACAGTGAAATTCCTTGGGAACATGCAATTCTGTAAAAATATGGGACACCTGTATTATTTTCAATTCCCCCTACTGTTTAGTCTGCCCCTTCCCTTCCAAATATAATAATGAATAACTTATAAAATATTCCCCACGAGACCTAAAAAATACATTAGAACCCCTACTAAAATTAATCTCAATATTGCCTCACCAAAAGAAATTATAAAAATAAATCACATACTTAATTCTGTTCACTTCTACTATTAAAAGACCTAAACCTCAGTAATTAATTTTCTTGAAAATCGCTAAAAAATAAATAATAGAGTCATTTGATCCAACTAAACTCTCTATACATAAATAATTAAATTGTTAAATCTGATATACTTTTATAAACTGTTAAAATAATCTAATTTGGAATCCTTCCCGTAAAAGCTTCTCACTCATCCCTGCAGTTATCATGGAAATGATATCTCACTAAAAGATCTGTTTTCCATGTCTATTCCCGATTTAGAAATAGTCCTATCTCGGTTTTTCACGCAAAGGCTACACTCTCAGGTGAAGCCACTTCTAACCCAATTAACTACGCTATATAGACCTAGCTTAAACGAGTCAGTTTCACCAAGCTAATCCGCAAACGAGACGCCACTCGCTGCTGTCGAGCCGCCATCCCGCCGCCGGACATTCAGAGCCCTGCTGCTACATTCAGGTAAAGAATGCCCCCGCTAGCGCGGTAAAACAAACAGGAATCGTTTTTACAATGATTTTTGAACTTCGACTAAGTTTCTACTGCTCCATATTCATCCCTACCAAAAACAATTGTGTTTTGCAGACAGGGACGCCCGTTTCACCATTTACAACGAACCTTGCCGAATTACTCGGGTAAGACATCCCGTTTTTTGAAAACAAAACTGTCCTGAAATAGTAGGAAGCCATGCGCAGAACCGTGATAACTTCCCTGAATTATTTCTGTTTATTTGATTAGGCAGGGAGATCTTTTAAACGGAACTACCAAATACCCTTGGAGTATCCAAAACAACCCTCCGTTTTTGAACATCTCTTCTTAACTTTAAGGTAAGCCCAAACCTGATATAAATTAGAATTAGGCAAAATACAACTCAGAAATATTACCTGTAAAACCTCATTAACGCAACAAAATTGTTTATATTAGCCAAATTTATGTTTCAACAGGGAGATCTTTTTAACCTTTCATCTATAAGAGCCTTGCTGAATATTTCGGGTAAGATGTGTTAACTTTACTTAAGTCCTGCTGATAAATAGTGAACTAAAATCAACCACGAAACCCTGACTCTGTCTTCATTTAAAATTTCTTTTCTTCCACTGCTATACCATATAGGCAGGGAGATCTTTTAAATAAATCGGTAAATCAACTAATACCAACGAAACTTGAAGAATTATACTGTACTTATCCATAAGAGCTATCCGGCAGGCGGGATTTATCAAATCAAGTTACAAAATATAAGGTAAATTTGTTTACTAAAAGTTATCTAATTACATTCAATCGACTTAGACTGCCAACACTGAATAAAAATTACTGAAAGGCACGCTTTGTCTATCTATTTCTCCTCTCTCGCTTGTGAAAAATAGCATCTATAATACATCACCTAACCAGAACATATCTGGACATCAACTGAGCATCCTATCGACCAGTGATGTAAAAAATCTCGAATATTATTTGTGAGTATTATCTGTCTATGGCAGAGTTAATTAAAACCTCGAACAATGAGTGAAAGATAAGATGGGGATAACTGAAAATGAAACATTTGCCCATTAAGATAAAAATAGGGATTTATGCGAAGAAATAAATGTATAAACTAAAAATATCCATGAACTTAATAATACTGTATATCCAGACAATTTAAAATTGAGCAACAGATGTACTTGAAAAACCTGATTATCAGAAGGAAACTATGGATGATACAAGGAAATGAAAAGATATATAAACATCATGAATCAGAGATTAGACATATTGGCTACAACCTTAGGGCATAGAATGATATATGTTTCTATTTACAGATTTTAAAGGATGTTTAACTAATATACCTTTTTAAATGTATCTCTTTTTAGAGCTTGTGTGGCTACTCCAGAAGAAGGCGCTGGTTCGCCGAAAGGCGCGTAGAGACTCGAATTGCCACTTCCAGTTTTTTAACTTATTTCATATATGTTGTTATTAATTGTCACAAATGTATGGATTTCTTAATTCCATTGTATGATACATGATTTTACTGATGTTTAATGTTTTTTTCTTCATTTATTTCATATGTTGTGTTTTTAAATGATTTAAAATAAAAAGACATATATTCTCCTAAGTAATTGTAGCCATTTGTCCTGAAGTACATTGCAGTGTTTAGTGTGAGTTGCCTAGGTTGTTTTTTGTCATACAGCTTATATTAATGTCCACCAAGCTACAAGCCCAATTCTACAAAACTTTTTTCCGACTTTATTACACCCCTAAAAAGATATCCAAATGGTGCGAGGGCAAAGGTACACTTTGCCCTAGATGTGCTATGCCCAAGGCTGATTTGATACATACGCTGGCCACATATCACACATTAGATACGATTAAACTAGAAATCTCTATTTTTCTATCTGGAATTTTAGAGACTAATATAGAGATTACCACAGCAGAAATAATATTAGGGGTGGATAGTGCTACTAGACCTAGCGCCAGACAGGGATTCATATTTATCTCGATGGCTGTACTAAGAATTTGTTTGAAATCAGCTTGGTTGGATCAATATCCACCTACATTTCAACAATGGCAGACGCGCTTCTTAGCTGCATACAACCTCGAAATAGCTATTTATAGTCGGAAGGGCTTAAAGAAGAAAAAAAAGGGATTAGAAATTTGGGAGCCGGTCAGACTATGGGCAGGGAGACCAGATTAGCAATGAAACCCGAATTAGTAATGAATGTAATTACTACAAAGTAGATGTCCTTTGATCCTCTTTTTTCTTCTTTTCATTTTTCTCTCTTCTTATCCTTTGGTTTTGTGTAGCCTTATTTAATATTATCTTATTTGTGACATTACCAAGATGTTGCTTTTGCAAATATAGAAAGTTGCCTGTATCGGGGGGCCCTTAGGGGTGGGGAGGGTGGGTCAATATAACCTCTGTAAAAACTCAATAAAGAATTGAGTAAAAAATTAAAACAAAGGGGCACGTAGGACAGTGATCCATACCCATAAGCAAACATCTCTACGACCCTAACATTCCACCCACCACAATGGGCAAAGACAAGGAAACCAAGCCACCTAGACAAGGAAAGATTGATCGCTACACTAAAGTGATTACAGCACCCCCGGAGGAACAACCACTGAGTCGCACAGATACAGACACACTTCCTCAAGCAATTCAAGCCTCTAGATTGGTGCTGGAAGGAAAAATAGGGAAAGAAGGCTCAGAAGTGATATTACTGAGACAGGATCTCCGCAACTTGGCTGATAGAGCCACGGAATTAGAATCCAGGATAGGAGAAGTCGAAGATACGCTATAAGATCTTTGTAAGGGAATGGCCGACCTGCAAGGTTCCAATAAAGACCTCCAGTGGCACATTGATGATGCAGAAAACAGAGCGAGACAGAATAAACTACACTTTGTGGGCTTTAGAGAAGGAGTTGAAGGAGTGAGTACACTGGAATTTCTCTACTCCTGGCCTAAAAAACTTTCCGACGTACAAATTCTCTCCTTTTTCGTGATTGGACGAGAACATGGAGCAATAGCAGCGAGGCCCCCGCTAGGTGCGCAACCGAGGCTCATCATAGCATGATTCCTGAACTTTCTAGACAGGGACTTGATTCTTAGAGATGCCAGAAAACTTGGGGACATTAAACATGAGAATGCACATATAATGATCTTCCCAGACTACAGCAGGGAGGTCCAAAGACAAAGGAGTACCTACAACTCCATTAAGGCAAAGCTCAGAGCACACAAAATCCAGTGCATGCTTCTGTCCAATGTGAAATTAAAGGTAATCTTCATGGGAAAGACTCACTTCTTTCAGACACCGGAAGAGGAATGGCAATGGATAGAGGACCGCCCCGCAATGAGAAGAATGGAAGAACTGCAACGGACCAACTAGATACAAAACGAGGCAGGCCCAAAAGTAACCATTCACCAGAAAACACAAAAAACCCAGGGTCATCGTAGAACACTTATACAGGGAGCAACGCTGTATGTCACAAAAGGAACTAGATGCCTAAGAAGGAGAATTATACGGTCACAAGGATCCCAGCAGGCCGAGAACCCACGCAACACTCACATATCCAAACGGCATGAACCATACACAGAGACAGACATCAGAGAAAGTACATCCGGCGAAGATGAGGATGAGACAACGCAACACCCACTGATAACGGAAATAGTAGCAATGGAACAGGACCCTGAGGCGGGGAAACCTGCTACACACAAGAGAGGCTCCCAATTTTAACTCATAAACAAGGGCTTCAAGGAGATGGCATAAAATTAGACAAGAAAGGCCAAGCTTGACAACTGCCATCCTCCCACAGCCCCCTCTTGGACCTGCAAGGAGAAAGAAGCTCTGTGACCAAGGGCAGGTGACAGGCCAGAAGAGGCCTGGGACACTGATTTCAGTTTTTTTCCATCTCCTCTTCTTCCCCCTGCTTATCCCCCCTTTCCCTACTTTTGGTAATGCTCTCCCCTCTGTTCTTTCTCTAGTTCTTGACTGCGCTGCAGAATTTTGGACTTGTAAAGTAAACTTTGGGTTGGGGTGGGCAACAGACCTCTACCGATTTAGATTAAGTGAGAAGTTGTTGTTGTTTAGGTTTCGGTCTTGGTTCAGTCACGGGGTCTAAATAAAACACTTGACCAGACACAATCACGTAGCCGGGCTCCGTTCTACTAAACACACAGACTTACGCCACAAATACACCACAGATAATGATGATGGGGTCTGAAAGTCAACCCTTCACCGCCTTGACTTGGAATGTTAATGGCCTCATGGACAAAATCAAAAGAAGGCTGGTTTCGGCCTTTATAAGACGTATACACCCAGATGGGGTGATGCTGCAGGAATCCCACCTAAAGGGCACAAAATGCGGGTTCATAGCGATGGGGACATAAACAGTCTTGGCCAATGCGGGGTACACATCTGGCTCTAGGGAATTGGCAATTCTGATTAAGAAGTAACCCCCCCTTTCGTGTGACACAAACATGGTCAGAACCCAGGGTACATTTGTTGGGGTGACCGGGAAATGGGGAAAGGGAAATGTTACCCTTCTCTCAGTTTATGCCCCTCCAAAACCACAAACACGAACACTAAACAAACTGACAGCAATACTACTGGAGACACCGGGTTCACTGCATATTATATGGGGGGACTTCAATGAAGTGATGCACATACCTATAGACCGAACAGTGGATCATACTCAGACGCCCTCGACTACACCATTGGCACGTCTTGCTGAGACACTGGGTTTAGTGGATGTCTGTAGATACATGAATCCAGGGGTTAGGCAATACTCAAATTATTGGGGCACATATAGGGTCTACTCGCGATTGGACTACGTGTTCCTCCCGAGAAGTGAAATACAGGAAATACATGAGGCGGAGTACATGGCCAGAGGCCTGTCGGATCATTCCCCACTATACATGTGGATAGGGGACTGGCAACGAAATAGACACATGTGCTGGGGATTTAACACATGGGACCTACAGAATATGATGGTGCTCAAGGGCTTTAGAGCAGACACGAACATTTACTTTGAAGAAAACTTAGTATTGGAACAATCAGGGGTTGTAATATGGGAAACATATAAAACAGTCCTGCGTGACAGAGCGCAAAACCGTGTAGCATGGGAAAGGAGAAATGAACAAGAAGATCTTACCTGACTGAAAGCCCATATCTTAACCCTTGAGAGACGGAACGTTACACAGACAGACCCCCAGATACTAAGGCAGCTGACAGATACATAACATCAGTACAAGGCCTAGGCAACCCAGGCGGGCAAGATGCAGGCACAGGTAACCTTACATAAACTTTATGACATAGGGGACAAATCGGGAAAACTCTGAGCCTGGCTTAGCCAAAAGGAAGTAGAGGCCCAATGGGTAGAAACTATTGTAAGCCCACAAGGGACACTGCAGAATAAACATGAGCAGATAATTCAAAACTGTGCGTCCTACTACAAAGACTTCTACGACACCCATCCTCTATGTG
>NW_028244832.1:0-55431 GCF_964263255.1 Lissotriton vulgaris | reverse complement strand
GTACACATACTTACAGCCTGATTCATGAACGGGCCGTTTTGCGAGCCCCTAATAGCGAATCATAGCGATTCGCTATTAAGGACTCGCAAAACGGTAATCATGTAGGAATCGCATAATAAAATGCGATTCCTACTGATTCCTTATTTGCGATTAGCAAATTGCTAATCGCAAATAAGGAATAACTCGCCATTCATTCCTATGGGCCAAAAGGCCCATAGGAATGAATGGGGAGTATTCCTTATTTGCGATTAGCAATTAGCTAATCGCAAATAAGATTGCGATTTGAAGGGTGCCAGGGGTGTCCACAGGACACCCTGTAGCACCCCTCAAATGACATTACACACAGTTGTTGCACACACACATGTCCTTTGGACATGTGTGTGTGTAACATGCAACTCAGAAAAATGCATTTAAATGCATTTTTCTGTGTTTTCGCAATTTACCGCGAGGTCTGACCTCGCGGTAAATTGCGGCAAGAAATTGCGAATTCGCAAATTTTAATTGGATGTTGAATTGCATTTAAGGAATCTCTAATAGAGATTCCTTAAATGTAATTCCTCGCACATTTGCGACATCGCAATTAGCGATTTTTGCATTTGTGATGCTGAATCCCAAATGCAAAAATCGCTCTCGCAAAGGGCCGGATTCTCAGAATCCGGCCCCTTGCGAGCGCAATTTAGGGTCATGAATCGGGCGGTTACTCTCTTAAACAGTCGCTTATAGAAACACATACTTATTTATACAGGACTCTTCCCAATCTCTCACTCTGACATATAATCACTTATATACATCAATACTCACATATACTAGATTAAAACATATGTAGTTACTCATAAAGATACTATTGAGACAGTCATTCACTCACTAACACACCCATACACACACTCATCCACCCATACAGTCCTGCACACATGCTGTCTTCAAACCACATACAAACAGTGAGTCACTCATTCATGCATTTATGCGCTAAGTAATACCCCCCACCGAACCATACAGACACTCATACTGATACTCAAAAAACCAACTAATAACCCATATAGACACTCATGTAGCTACTCACCAACCCATGCAGCACTTATAGACAAAGTGAAAAACTGATACAGATATTTATATATTTAAACATTACTCGCTAATACATGTATTCCCTAAGATACACTTAATAAGTCAGTTATGCAATCATTTTTACAAAAAAACATCCATTTAGACACTTATTTACCCATGTATTCTTCCATCGACCTTTAGATATACATATATAAAAAATATTTAGTTTTCAGAAAGACACACATTCACTGGATGATGTCATCACTGATTTCATCAGTGATGTCATTTGAGATGTCATCAGTGATGTCATGAGTGATGTCACTGACCATGTCATGAGTAATGTAATATGCGACGTCATCAGAAGTGGATTGCGGGCGCGTGAGTTATAGTTAGCTGAACTAACTATAACGGGGGAATTTCAAAGGTTTTGTATGAGTGAAATGTCCAGATAACATGTGTGAAACCTATGGTTTTTTCAATTAATATATATATATATATATATATATATTACCTACTGGCGTTCGCCAGTAGGTATATATAGTTAGGATTTATTCCCTATGGCATTTTTGAAAATTCTATGTCTAATAACTTTGGCGTTTGTGGACGGAATCGGCTGAAATTTTCAGGAAAATGGCACATTTTGTTTCTGAGCAGCCCTTGAAAATTTGGGGGGGTTTCATCAAGGGGGGGCAGAGAAAAAAGGGGGTCCCAAAACGCGTTTTTCCCATGTTAATTTCCATAGGGCTGTTGAACTCACTTTTAGCTCGAACGGCTGAATGGATTTGCACGAAACTTGGCAAAATTGTAGGGACTGTTAGCCCGATGTGCCTTTGCTAGGTCTCAATATATGTGCTCCAGTAGTTTTTGAGAAATTAACGTTTAAAACAAGATATATATCTGTAACAGCGCTCCAGGCTGCGCTCCGGTTCGCTTACTTTTCGCGAAACGGAACTTTGCGTGCAGAAAGCTGATTGGCTCTCCGGTGTCTGTCAACATTCTAAACAGTCCAGAGCGGCCGCCATCTTGTCTCTCGGTAGGATCGAGAGAGAAGAAGAGGTGAAAAACGAAGGGGGAATTTAATGAAAGGGGGCAAGGTATCCCCCTCTTGACCCCCTAGGAATGTTGTTGGGGTTATTAAAGGGTCCCGTGGGGAAAATAAAAAAAAAATGATTTTTCACGGTAGAAGCGCTTCACGGGCCGCGAACTGGGCCGCAAACTGGTAGCGAAACGGGAATTCGCCATTTTGTGCTTCGTTAATTAAATTACTAGGTATAAGGGGGTGCGGGAGACGTATCCTAATCCCCTATGTTTCCTGAGGGTGGCTGAGGAGGCTGATATATGTTGATACATCTCTTCCAGCGGCTGTACGTGAGCTTTTTTTTTTTTTGCTGCGTGACAGTCCGGAGCGGCCGCCATCTTATCTCTCGGTAGGATCGAGAGAGAAGAAGAGGTGAAAAACGAAGGGGGAATTTAATGAAAGGGGGCAAGGTATCCCCCTCTTGACCCCCTAGGAATGTTGTTGGGGTTATTAAAGGGTCCCGTGGGGTAAATAAAAAAAAAAATGATTTTTCACGGTAGAAGCGCTTCACGGGCCGCGAACTGGGCCGCAAACTGGTAGCGAAACGGGAATTCGCCATTTTGTGCTTCGTTAATTAAATTACTAGGTATAAGGGGGTGCGGGAGACGTATCCTAATCCCCTATGTTTCCTGAGGGTGGCTGAGGAGGCTCATATATGTTGATACATCTCTTCCAGCGGCTGCGCCATCTTGCCTTTTTTCCAATGCCACAATTTTGTCGTGCACGGCAGCCATTTTAGATGCCAGGCTGGTCCCAGGCTATCACCTACCCCTGCGGATGTAGTTTATGGCCCCAGCTGTAGAGAATTCAGACATGCCAACCCTCCCGATTCAGGCGTGAGACTACTGATTTCAGTGCTAGTCTCCCGCCTCCCGATTTCTGCAAGCAAAAACCCGGGGGCATATTACGAACAACTAGAGATAATTTTTGTCTCTAACTTGTTTAGAGACAAAAATTATCGCCGCACATCGGCGATTTTTATCGCAGATAAACCTTGCTATTATCGCAGAAAAGTCAGCGATATTCATGTATTATCGAGCAAATGCTCTTAGCCATGTTATCCACCTCCCATTGGATAACATGGCTAAGAACTGCTCAGGGCAGGTGTTAGATTTTGGAGATATTCGCGCTTAGCGCGAATATCTCCAAAAGTTGGTAATAGGAGATAGCGATGTTAGGGACTGTTTCCAGTCGCTAACATCTTGGCACGCCCACTTTGCATGTCATTAGTGATAAGTATCACTGACATGCAAAGCGGGGCCCAAGATGGTCGCTATCTCCTTTTAGCTGTCACTAACTGGTGTTAGCGACAGCTTGGTAATAGGGAGATAATTTTATCTCCGCTTTCATGGCTTTTAAAGCCAAAAAAGCGGAGATAAACCCCCTTGATAATATGCCCCACGATTCCTTGGGGGTTTCAGCTGACAGGGCTTGGTATTGTGTTACATGGTAATTTTTCCAGGAAACGTCAGAGGGTCGATGCAGGGGTTCTAGAAGAGGTGATAAACCATTTAAGCCTCATGAACAAGCGCATGGTCTTTTAAAAACTTGTGAAGTACTCGGGGCGGCGGTGTGTGTGTGCCCTCTTTCAGGAGCGGGCGGGGGGGCACTGCCAGCAACTTGCCAGGTCAGGTAGTGTTCAACACGTGCATCACCCTTTCTCTGCCTGCTATTGCGCTCCATGCTTCGGAAAGGTAAGAAAAAGAACGTGCATTTGAGTTTGAAATGTCCGATCCTGCAGCAGCACACTTCCAAAGCCCACACATGACAATAACCCGATTCAAGGCCCCATTCACCCGTTTTAAAAAAAATAGATAACACTCCAACAAAGTAAGATTATAAAACTTTATTAACTTTTAACTATAATGAACGGAACAAAAACTGTAAAAACATTTAAACATTTTTCACCCAAAAAAGCAACAATGGTTAGAAGCTGTCTTTTGTGCGAATAGTCCCAAGGCAGCACAACGTGCAGAGTTCTGGACGGCACCCAGGTGATGTCGCCTGGGTGCCGCACTGGTTTTGGGATCCTACAATGCAGCACAGAAAAACAGCGTGGGGCGTCCCGGGTGGTGCGGCGGGAGGCCTCGTCAGTAGCGGTCTGTTGTGCGAATAGTCCCAAGGCAGCAGAACGCGTTGAGATGTTGATGGCACTGTGTCCAGTGTCCCATGGCTGACACAACATGTACGACAGGCACCCAGGTGATGTCCAGTAAACTGCCGCACTGGTTTTGGTATCCTACAATGCTGCTCCGAAAATTGGCGTGCGGCGGCCCGGGGGGGGGGGGGCGTGGGGGAGGCGGCGTGAACGGGCCTCCCCAGGTGGCGGCCATCCAGCTGAGTTGCACCCGCTCTTGCGGCTACAGCGTCTCGCTCACCATGTTGTTGAGTTGCTCCCACTCTTGCAGTGCAGCGATAGGCGGCTGTCACATGACTCTTAAAATGGCGGACGGCTCCTCGGTTTTGGGCCTGGTCCACTGAAATGGCCCTGGGACACCTTGGAACTCGGACGCTTGCCTGCTAGGGCTTGGGCTCCATTCTCGAAAAGCGTCCCCTCAGCCGTGAAGATTCTACAAAAGTCTTGGGGGCCCCCGACTCCCGCAGGCTTCCGGTGGGGAGCGGCTGCCATGATTGCTCGCGGAATGACCACGACGGAGCCACGAGATGGTGGTGCTCTCATGCTGACGCCAGCTCCAGTCTGAATGATCCAGAAACAAGGTGGGGCTTTCATTGTTTGGGAAAAAAAAATGTTCTAAACCAATGAAAAGTGTTATTTTTAGGTCATATGACCAAGCCTTCCATCTTTAGGAAACCAAAAGTAAAATGAACCAATGAAAAGTTTTATAAACAAGTCACATGACCTGTTATGCGGCATAGGGCTACAAAAAGCGTAGAAAATCCGTTGGCACGTGAGGCGGCGTCAGTAGCGGACCGATGTGCGAATAGGCCGAAGGCAGCACAACGCGTCGAGATCCGGATGGCACCGAGGTGGTGTCCAGCAAATTGCCGCACTGGTGTGGCCATCCTACAATGCTGCGCCGAAAGACGGCGTGTCCAGCTGAGTTGCGGTCACTCTTGCGGTAGAGTGACTCGAACGCGCCGAGATCCGGATGGCACCGAGGTGGTGTCCAGCAAATTGCCGCACTGGTGTGGCCATCCTACAATGCTGCGCCGAAAGACGGCGTGTCCAGCTGAGTTGCGGTCACTCTTGCGGTAGAGTGACTCGAACGCGCCGAGATCCGGATGGCACAGAGGTGGTGTCCAGCAAATTGCCGCACTGGTGTGGCCATCCTACAATGCTGCGCCGAAAGACGGCGTGTCCAGCTGAGTTGCGGTCACTGTTGCGGTACAGTGACTCGAACGCGCCGAGATCCGGATGGCACCGAGGTGGTGTCCAGCAAATTGCCGCACTGGTGTGGCCATCCTACAATGCTGCGCCGAAAGACGGCGTGTCCAGCTGAGTTGCGGTCACTCTTGCGGTACAGTGAGTCGAACGCGCCGAGATCCGGATGGCCCCGAGGTTGTGTCCAGCAAGTTGCCGCACTGGTGTGGCCATCCTACAATGCTGCGCCGAAAGTCGGCGTGGGGTGCCCCGTTGGCTTATGAGGTGATGTCAGTAGTGGACCGATGTGTGAATAGGTCGGAACCAGCACAAGGCGCCAAGATCCGAATGGCAAGTCCTGGATGTTGAGTGCCTCAGTTGAGAGTTCTGAGCAGTGCTTGTAAGACTGTCTGAAGCTTATTTGCACCTGCTGCAGCTTCACTATTGCCCTGGTGTGGCCAAAGGTCGCACATGACATAGGCGGCCGGCTCCCGAGGTCCGGCGGAACTTTTTTCCTTTTCCTTTTAGCTTCTTTTCCTACAATCCGTTTCATCTGAAGACACGACCAGGTCCCTGAATGTGTGCAGGGGGACGCTATTGATTGAATGAAAATGGCGGCTTGACACAAAGCTGACTCAAGCGTTGCTGTTGATGCTATACAGACAAAAATTGGTTTTCAGTTTGTACATTCTTCAGGATTTTTTTTTCCATCCAAGTCTGATTGAGAGTTTGTAGAAAAATGGCTTCAGATTTTCCACATACTACTCTTCAACATTCTTCCTAAATGTAACAATGTGAAACTCACTAGGAGAACGGCTGTTTCTGTTTCCTTTCAAAATGCTGCCAACAATATTTTCTGAATGGAAGACACCATCTTGTAGCATAAAGGGCCGAAAGGGGTTCTGGTCTGGCCGATGGTTGGTGGAGACATTTTGACTATATCTTGGACCTGCCCGGCCTCGCCCAAAATGGCGCCGGTATAAATGGGACTCGTAACTCCTTGCCCGCAAATGTATATCTAGAAAATGTTATTGTAAGTGGCCCTGTCTTATTTTAATTACAAAATGTACGTCCACCGATTCCGCAACTGTTAGACACCTTTGTTCTTGCAACCTAATGGCCCGCTCGTTACGTTCCTCTACAGTGTAAATGTCTCCTCATCATATACGATTTCAGTTTGCTCCGTGGCCGGCCCACGTGGTTATAGGCCCGTATTTGTATACTGACATTTTCACAATAAAGGTTTTTAAAACAAAACACGGTAGTAGTATTTACATTGGTAAAGTTTTTACTTTTAGTCACTGTTTTCGAATCAGTAAAAGGCAAGTGAAATAAAGCAGTCCAATTACATGACGGATAAAAGGTATAATATGTAGGAACGCAGTAAAGATAAATGGTCAAGGGCAGTTGTGTTTTTCATGTCTGCAACATAAAGTGATCGATAAGAATCTGATAATCAGGCGTATCGGCGACTAAGACAGCAGGCCGAATCTCTTTTACTCAACGGCTCCGTCATGGAAGGAAGAAACGCCCTTTTTCTCGAAAAAGGAATATATTTTACTTGCAAGACAGTTGTAAATTTTCCGGGAAAGTACATTAGCCTGGAATATTATAACATATGTTTGAAAAAAAAATATTGTTCGAAAACAATAAAAAGCGTAATTTTTAGGTCATATGACCAAGCTTTTCATCATTAAATTAACAAAAGTAAAATGACCCAATGAAAAGTTTTATTAACAAGTCACATGACCTGTTATGCTTACGTTACGCGCTGCGCGCCGCGCCTCGGATCACTTCCGGGTGCGCTAACGCGGCGTGTCATATAACGCATTACGCGACAACGTAGGTCAAGAATATAGTCAAACTGTCTCCACCAAACAGCGTTCGGAACACAACCCCTTTCAGCAGTCCAAAAAGTTCTGTTAAATGACAACAGAGGGGACAGGCAACAAGAACCATCAGTCAAAGAGGGGAGGGCAAGTTCTTCTCTTCCGGGTCATGTTGGGGCGCTACCGGAACTGATCGAATTGGTAGTCTACAGTGTTTCTGGATGTTTCAGACTAAAGCTGGCGTCAGCATGAGACCACTACCATCTCGTAGCTCCGTCGTGGCCATTCCACGAGCAATCATGGCAGCCGCTCCCCACCAGAAGACTGCGGGAGTCGGAGGCCCCCAAGACTTTTTAGAATCTTTACGGCTGAGGGGACGCTTTTCGAGAATGGGACCCAAGCCCTATCAGGGAAGCGTCTGAGTTCAAAGGTGTCCCAGGGCCATTTTAGTGGACCAGGCCCAAAACCGAAGATCCGGCCGCCATTTTGAGAGTCCTGTGGCAGCCGCCTATCGCTGCACCGCAAGAGCGGGAGCAACTCAACTACATGATGAGCGAGACGCTGTAGTCGCAAGAGCGGGCGGTAAACAGCTGAATGGCGGAAGAGGCACAGTGTAGCAAAAGCGGGCGGAATGGCAACTGAAACGGTAAAGGGGCGCCCCACTACAGCGTGTCTTCAGGTCAAACGGATTGTGGGACAAGGTTCAGAATTGAAGAGTCATCAAAAGGCAAAAAGTTCCGCCGGACCCCGGGAGCCGGCCGCCTATGTCGGGGGCGATCTCAGGCTACACCAGTGCTATAAGACTTGGGGAGGGTGTCGGAGCCAAGCGTCTTCTCCGAGTCCATGGCCATCACACCGCCCCTCAGGGGCCTCCGTCAAGCTGTTTAGGAAGGTAACATATCACATTGTTTTCTAATGCAGTCAGGTCCACAAACGACACTCACTTACTTTGAGAATAGTGAAGCTGCAGTAGGTGGAAATAAGCTTCAGACAGTGTTACAAGCACTGCTCAGAACTCTTAACTATGGCACCCAACATCCAGAACTTATGCCATTTGAGAATGGCAGTGACATCGAAGCAACTCAGGGACCAAAACCATTAACGTACTTTCACGTATGAAAATCTTACTTGGGGAGGGGGCAGGAGCGAAGCGCCCCCTCCCAGTCAGCGCCACCACACCGTATGTTGAAAATTTGAAGCCATCGTTCTACAAAGTCAACCAAACTTGGATTGAAAAATCTAGAAAAATGTACAAACTGAAAACCAGTTTTGGTCTGCATAGCATCAGTAGCAACGCTTGAGTCAGCTTTGTGTCAAGCCGCCATTTTGATTCAACAAAGCACAGGCATTGAAAAAGGCTCAAACTCAGAACTCTGAACTATGGCACCCAACATCCAGGAGCTTGCCATCCGGATCTTGGGGCCTTGTGCTGCTTTCGACCTATTCACACATCGGTCCACTACTGACATCATCTTATAAACCAACGTTATGTAAATAGTTTTTTAATAAAATGTTTTACCCTGTTTCTTTGCTGGTGTGTTGTCTATATTTTTAATATTTGCATAGGGTTTGTCGTTATTTTGTGCGGGATGGGTGATGGAGCCGAGCTGTCTTGCAGCCCTCATGGTGTGGAGCTCAGTTCATCTCACTATTTTCGTATTTCTCATGAAGGGTTGTTCCTAATATTTCTATTTTAGCGAGGTCAAAAAGAGATCCAATTAGTGGCCTACTGATTTTGCTCGATTACTTTTATTTTTTTACACGATTTTTCACTATCTGCAAAGACTAAACAGAGTATTGCGACTTTGTGCTTGTTTGTAAATAGAGAATGATCCAAAGAGAACCAATTCTAAAACAGTAAATGCTTGGACAACAATCAATCAAATGGAGAGACAAGCAGGCACGACGGATTACAACGGGGGCAAAGGCCTGCGTTAACTACCGTTCACTATCTGCAAAGAGAGAGTACTACTAAGACAAAAGAGGGGAGGGGGGGGGGGTGCAGCGTTCAAAGCACATCAGCGTGCATAAATACGAAAATGTTTTTATCTATCACGTACTTGACATTTTAAAGCTTTTCATATTTGCTATTAAAAAACCAATGAAATTCACAGAAAAAACCATAGGTTATAGTGGATATATAGTTAGGAATTTGCATTTACAAAACCTTGAAAATTCAATGAAAAAACCATTGGTTTTAGGCCATATATAGTTAGGGATTTGCATTTACAAAACCTTATTTTACTCGCATAAAACCATTGAAATTCCATATATAGTTAGATGCGCTAACAATTATATCGCGCACCCGCAATCCACTGCTGATGATGTCACATATTACATCATTCATGACATGGTCAGTGACCTCACTGATGACATCACTGATGACATCTCAAATGACATCACTGATGACATCTTAAATGACATCACTGATGACATCACTGTTGACATCTCATTTGACATTACTGATCACATCACTGATGATATCATTCATGTGATAATACGATGAACCTCTTCAGACTCTAATATAACCTTAGATACAATCAGTGTAAACAGACACTCACAGACTGTCACTCATCCATGGAGTTACTCACACACCTAGTCAGTCATACAAAGAATCAATCACACCTCCATTTCCTCAACTATACAGTTATACAAACTTTACTTATTCAAACATATACTAACACATATTTACTCTCTTATACAATCCCTGATACAAGTTCACAATGATCCATACAGCCACTCACACATTCACTGGCTCTTATGCACAGTTATTTATATATGTCAACTCTCACATGTACTGTGTTTTACATATGTACTTACTTTGACATGCAGCACTGAGATATCCATTCACTCACCAATACACTCATGCACACAGTCAACCGCCCATACAGCTGTTTCCACATGCACTTTTGAAACCATACATCTAGTGAATCAACTGCTCACACATCTATGCACAGAGTCATACACCTCCCAGCCACCCACACACACACTCAGTCTCCCATACAAATACTTGGGCAACCAATCAATAACCCATATAGTTACTCATATAGCTACTTATCAACACATGCAACAGTTTACAGAACAACAGACATAATGATGCACAAATTAAGACAGTTTAGTCACTAACCCATGCACTCAGTGAGACACATTTAATCACTCACTCATACAGTCAGTCATGCACCTACTAAATCCTTCATCCAGACACTTATACATCCACTCATTCTTCAATATGTAAGACATATTTTAACTTTACAGAAACATACAGTCACTGGGTGTTGTCATCAGTGATGTCATTTGAGATGTCATCAGTGATGTCATCAGTGATGTCACTGACCATGTCATGAATGATGTAATATGTGACATCATCAGCAGTGGATTGCGGGTGGGCGATATATAGTTAGCGCATCTAACTATATATGGAATTTCAATGGTTGTATGCGAGTAAAATAAGGTTTTGTAAATGCAAATCCCTAACTATATATGGCCTAAAACCAATGGTTTTTTCATTGAATTTTCAAGGTTTTGTAAATGCAAATTCCTAACTATATATCCACTATAACCTATGTTTTTTTCTGTGAATATATATATATATAACCCACTGGCGATAGCCAGTAGGTATATATAGTTAGGATTTTTTTCCTATGGGATTTTTAAAAATTCTATGTCGAATAACTTTGGCTTATGAGGACAGAATTGGCTGAAATTTTCAGGAAAATGGAACATTTTGTTTCTGAGCAGCCCCTGAAAATTTGGGGGGGTTTCGTCAAGGGGGGGCCGAGAAAAAAGGGGGGTCCCAAAACGTGTTTTTCCCATGCAATTTTCCATAGGGCGGTTGGCCTCACTTTTAGCCTGAACGGCTGAATGGATTTACACCAAACTTGGCAAAATTGTAGGGACTGGTAGCCCGATGTGCCTTTGCTATGTCTCAAGATATAGGCTCCAGTGGTTTTTACGAAAATTAACTTTGAAAAATATATATTGGGCTACATTGGGCTATATATATGTTGGAGCCCAAATGTAGCCCAATGTAGCCCAATGTAGCCCAATGTAGCCCAAAGATGGCCACCAGAGACAAAAAAAAACAAATGTAGCCCAAATATTAGCCAGATGTAGCCCAACTATAGCCCAATGACAGATTGTCCCAGAGTGTTCTAAAGAACAACTAGAGTGCTAACAGTCCTACTTATTACAAAGGTATGGCACACCTGAAGCCATCTTGATTGGAATAAAGTGGTAACTCTTAAAACATTTAATTTAAAAAGGAACAAAATGAGGGGGTTCATTTTGCCATAGAAAGTATGATTAGCGAATATATGACGAAATCCCGCATACCATCAGTCCGCAAAAAAAATCCTGCATGTACTATTAGGCCGCAAATTAAAATTACGAAAACTTTTAGAACGAATATGCCTTTAGCATACACTAAACAACTAAACTACCCTAAACCCTAAAACACTACCCCCAGCATGACCCTACACTACACAAACAGTACAACACTACCCTAAACCCTAAAACACTACCCCCAGCATGACCCTACACTACACAAACACTACAACACTACCCTAAACCCTAAAACACTACCCCCAGCATGACCCTACACTACACAAACACTACAACACTACCCTAAACCCTAAAACACTACCCCCAGCATGACCCTACACTACACAAACACTACAACACTACCCTAAACCCTACAACACTACCCCCAGCATGACCCTACACTACGCAAACACTACAACACTACCCTAAGCCCTAAAACACTACACCCCAGCATGACCCTACACTACGCAAACACTACAACACTACCCTAAACCCTAAAACACTACCCCCAGCATGACCCTACACTACACAAACACTACAACACAACCCTAAACCCTAAAACACTACCCCCAGCATGACCCTACACTACGCAAACACTACAACACAACACTAAACCCTAAAACACTACCCCCAGCATGACCCTACACTACGCAAACACTACAACACTAACCTAAATCCTAAAACACTACCCCCAGCATGACCCTACACTACGCAAACGCTACAACACTACCCAAAACCCTAAAACACTACACCCCAGCATGACCCTACACTACGCAAACACTACAACACTACACTAAACCCTAAAACACTACCCCCAGCATGACCCTACACTACGCAAACACTACAACACTACCCAAAACCCTAAAACACTACACCCCAGCATGACCCTACACTACGCAAACACTACAACACTACCCTAAACCCTAAAACACTACCCCCAGCATGACCCTACACTACGCAAACACTACAACACTACCCTAAACCCTAAAACACTACCCTCAGCATGACCCTACACTACGCAAACACTACAACACTACCCAAAACCCTAAAACACTACCCCCAGCATGACCCTACACTACGCAAACACTACAACACTACCCAAAACCCTAAAACACTACCCCCCAGCATGACCCTACACTACGCAAACACTACAACACTACCCAAAACCCTAAAACACTACCCCCAGCATGACCCTACACTACGCAAACACTACAACACTACCCTAAATCCTAAAACACTACCCCCAGCATGACCCTGCACTACGCAAACACTACAACACTACCCAAAACCCTAAAACACTACACCCCAGCATGACCCTACACTACGCAAACACTACAACACTACCCTAAACCCTAAAACACTACCCCCAGCATGACCCTACACTACGCAAACACTACAACACTACCCAAAACCCTAAAACACTACACCCCAGCATGACCCTACACTACGCAAACACTACAACACTACCCTAAACCCTAAAACACTACCCCCAGCATGACCCTACACTACGCAAACACTACAACACTACCCTAAACCCTAAAACACTACCCCCAGCATGACCCTACACTACGCAAACACTACAACACTACCCTAAACCCTAAAACACTACCCCCAGCATGACCCTACACTACGCAAACACTACAACACTACCCTAAACCCTAAAACACTACCCCCAGCATGACCCTACACTACGCAAACACTATAACACTGGGGGAAGCACTAACCTTTGCCGCCACCGCCGAGAGTCAGTAGAAGGCAGAAACAGCAGCAGGGAGCACCAGGGAGCTCCAACAATCATCGCCGCCACCGCCAAGAGTCCCAAGGCACCGGACTCCGCGCCGCCGCTCCGGGAGACCACAAATCCCGGCAGGCAACGCGGCGGCGCGTGCAGAGTGACGCGCCTCGCGCCCAGAGAGCGCCAACGCGGATTTAAAGACCGGCAAACCCGGCAGAGCGGGGGGAAGCACTAACCTTTGCCGCCACCGCCGAGAGTCAGTAGAAGGCAGAAACAGCAGCAGGGAGCACCAGGGAGCTCCAACAATCATCGCCGCCACCGCCAAGAGTCCCAAGGCACCGGACTCCGCGCCGCCGCTCCGGGAGACCACAAATCCCGGCAGGCAACGCGGCGGCGCGTGCAGAGTGACGCGCCTCGCGCCCAGAGAGCGCCAACGCGGATTTAAAGACCGGCAAACCCCGCGTTGCGGGACGCGAGCGGGACGCCCGGGGCGAAGCCCGGGCAAAGGGCGGGCCGTCTGAGGCCGTCCGAGGTCGGATAAGGTTGGGTTGGGCCAGGAACTCTGCTCAAACAGTTACAGGCCTACTGACCTTCATTGAGCTGCAAGCGTATCGTCTGTCAGGTAACCCGCTTTTTCTTATTCTAACACTACGTTCTGTTATCTATTATCTAACCATCTGCATACATGCCTGGATTGCCTGGTAAAAAGTCAACGCCTGCTACCAACACTATGGAGAACTATTTAGTCCAGGTAGTAGCGAAAATAAACAGTGACAGAAGGTCCTCTCTGGGTTTGGATTCTTCCACATATCCCCCACTAGTAGACATAGAAACAGAGGATCCTTTTAACCTGACAAACACCAGCCTCTCTGGAGTGGCACAAGCTCCCTCACAGGATACTGTCACCATTCAAGTGGCATAGTGGCCAGCACCGAAGATATCAGCGACATCGACGTAGTGCCTCTGAGTCCTATGATCTGCGAGCTTATTACCCCTCCCATTGTTCCAATTCCAGCACCAAGGATTACAGGGGTTAAAAGAAAAGCTATACAAAAACGACCGGGGCTAAGGTCAGCTAAAAACAGAATTGCAACACCACCAAGGAAAACCTCTTGTGTGGACGAGGATGATCCCTTGGGGGAAACATATGCAACCTTCTCTAATAATCTACTTCAGAAATTTTGCAGTCTGATGGACATAAAAATCAAAGGTATAGTCAAACCTCTGATAAGCAAAATTGATAAGCTATCCGCTGAAGTGACTAAACTGGAAGGTCTCCTTGGTAAAACGCTGGGCGAAGTAGGGAAACTCCCGGAAGTCATTACGTCCAATGTACAACCTATGGTTAATGACATTTTGGCAAGTAAATTGCCACCCACTGTTATTCCAAACCCCCCAGTGGCTCCTCTGATGACCCTTCCGGAAATTAGCTCTGGTGTTGCACCCCCCGCCCATCCTATTGTTGAACCTAACACCTCGAAAGGGTCATTTGAATTGGTGGTGGAAGCCTCGCCATTAGTTCTTGTTTTAGCAAATGTACCCCCTCTGGCTTCCGGTGAAGCTGAATCAACAGCATCGCTTGTGAATAAATCTTTGTCTTGGCTAACCAATAACATGGCCATATCTTCGTGGGGGAAACAGCAACTGGCCGAGGAACTGGTAAATGCAAGAAGAGTGGAGTGGATTGGGAATAGAGAAAAAAAGTTCAAGGGCGATTGCGTTGTGCTTAATCTCTCACACCCTGATGCATTACCAAACATACTGCCTAATATTTTTCCGCCACAGAGACGCTCCACTTCTATCGTACCACTGACCCTTGACTTCTTTTATCCTCGAAAAGGCAGAGGCCCTAATCCAAGCACCTTAAGAACAAAATGGAACGTCGTAACCAAAAGGGCTAGTAAGAATTTTGGTTCCGTCGAGTGGGGACTAGGTTTAGAAAACAGATTCTCTGCTCTTTCCAATCTAGATGCTTGTGATTGACAAATAACTAACTGTATGCCTCAGCTGCAAATACCTTCATCCTTGTGTGTAACAGGGGGGCAGAATGAAGCCATTGGCTCCTCAAACGAGCTATGTACTCCAGATGTCTTAGTAGGATTAACAAATCTAATAGTAGATGGTAATGTCATTATGGATGTAAATATGAATAGGCTTGTTCCGAGCTCTGATTCATGTGGGGAGGGTGCCTTTGGGAACCTACTATCTTGAAATATAGCTGGGCTATGTTCCAAAATGGACTGTGGAGAGTGGTTTGAATTCATTAGCAAGTATGATGTCTGCATTTTCCAAGAAACTTGGGCCTGTGATCCTGTTTATGCATTGGGATATCTGAATTATTATGTACCGGCCACCAAAGGTCCCAAGGGGAGACCAATGGGAGGTCTCACTATATGGGTCCGTCAGTCCCTGAAGATCCTAGTAAAAAATATAGAGCTAAATCACAAAGACATCCAGCTCATTCGACTAGAGAGGGACTCCTCTACTCCCATTGACATTTATAACTTATATGTTAGAGGGGGAAATGTTGGTAAATCTACGGTTTTATCGTCACTGTACAGTTACCTAGACACTCACTCTTCTGGGAATAACATCATACTGGCAGGAGACCTAAACCGTACTTTTGAACCCCTTGACACTGGTGAGGCTTTTTTAGGTGCGGAGGAAGATAACTTGTGGGAAATCCCTGCACTTGATTTAACCCCTATAACTCGCTGGACCGAGGATATCTTAAGCTTGAATGCTATGTGCCTTGAATATAGGCTAAGGGCTCTGAATGGTCGTACCAAGTCAGACAGAGTATCAGCCATGACCTTTGATAATGGAAGATCTAAGAGTCGTATTGATTACGTTATATGCTGTATGGCCCTATGGTCATCCATTATTGATATGGAGGTTAAGGAAAGGCTTGAGAGTGACCATAATCCTCTTTGCGTCCTCCACAAGTGGTGGCTGTCTGATGTGACTGCTTCCAGTGTTGCTATCGATCCCTTACCTCCGTTGATTGTACCTACAAACGATTTACGTAGGCTGAGGTGGACTAGTGTTAAAACAGATGAGCTGGTTATGGAAAAAATAAACATGGCAACTGACAAGGCTATCATGGCCCTTGAGGGTGAAACTGGGCTTCTTTCCAGTATAAATAATGCCACCAAGGTCCATGAAGCTCTCTTTGATGAAATTAGAGGCCATTTCCTGAAAACGGCAAATAAAAAGATGCCTGCCCACAGACCTGCACGCTGGTACAATCACGAATGTAGGCTGGCAAGAACCTCTTTGGGTGATGCTATTAAGAACAAGAACCTAGAGGTAATTAGATCTGCCAGGAAGCATTACAAACAATGTATATAACAAGAGCGAAAAAAGATTGGGACGAGGCACACTGGAACAACCTGAAAAATGCTAGCGACCGTAAGGACTCCAGGTTATTTTGGCATATAGTTAAATGGGGACATGATAGGATAGAAGAAGCAAACACTAATAATGTCCCCCAGGATGCTTGGGTAAAGTTTTTTAGCGAGCAGTATGCTTCTAGAGATCAGGCAGTGGATAGAAGGTGCACGCACGGTTTACTTACTGGGGATGACATCTTCACTAAGAATGAAATACTCGCTGCCTTAAAAACTGTTCGTAGTGGGCGGGCTCCTGGTATTGACGGGGTGCCGGCAGATGTTTTCCTGAATGACACGGATAGATGGTGCAGATACATACTTTTGTTGATAAATTTGATTGCAAGGGGGGCAGATATCCCAGTGACTTGGAGGGGTGCTGAAATCATCCCTATATACAAAAATGGAGATCGGGCACAGCCCGGTAACTATCGCCCCATTAGTTTAATAGATACCATCCAGAAAATAGTGGGCCGAGTAGTTGTCAACAGGTTGCTGGATTGGGTTGATGAACATAATATCTTATCCCCCTTTCAGGCCGGATTCCGCAGGGCAACCAGCACTGTGGATCAAGTCTTCCGTTTTCACCTAATACAGTGGAAGACCGTGGTGCTAGGGGGAGGCAGCCTGTACGCAGCATTTGTTGATTTGCGGGCTGCCTTCGACCTGGTACCGAGGGCGAAACTGTGGGAAGTGCTTGAGACACTAGGGGTCCCAGGGGATCTGTTGATTTTAATTATGCGACTGCATGAGGGCAACTATGCCAAAATAAGATGGGGAGGATACGGGAACAACACTGCCGAATTTCCTGTTGAGCGCGGGGTTCGGCAGGGATGTTCAATGGCTCCAACTCTGTTTACCCTCTTTATTAATGGTGTTGTTTCCCGCATGCAATCTCAGGCTGTGGATGCCCCTTCTCTCGCTGGGGAGAAGGTCCCCATTTTAATGTTCGCCGATGACACTTTAATTTTATCAAAAACCCCCAGTGGCTTACAAAAAGCATTGGCAATATTTGATGGGTTCTGTACTGATCACGGACTTGAGGTGAATGCAACCAAGACAAAACTCAGGGCTTTTAACCCACATAGAAATTTTAAATCGAATATTACCATGAGTGGCCGCATTCTAGAAGTTGTAAAATCCTTCACCTATCTGGGGATCTTGATCTCCAATGACAATAAGTGGCAGCAACACCTTAATATTGCCACATTAAGGCACAAGCAGCTATCTGGGGCTATAATTAAGGAGCATAGGAAGTCAATGACTAAACCAATTAAACCACCACTGATAATATACGAGGCAAAAGCAATTGGGTCTGCCTTGTATGGTGCGGAGCTATGGGGGTATGAAAACCTCCATGAACTCCAATTATCCGAAAACTAATTTTTGAGGTCATTGACGGGTACTCCACAGAGTAGCCCACTATTACCCCTGCGTTACGAGTTAGGTAGAAGAGAGCTCACGGAAAAGGCCAAACTGCGCCCGATACTATTCTGGCGCAGACTTTGGACCACACCTGAACTCTCTCATTATGCGGAGGGGTTCTTTGATGTCATTAAAGCTGATCACTACAATAAAATTAGGTGGTTTAAAACATTAAAGATTGCATTGTTCAATCTAGGACTTCAGGCCTTATGGACAGATCCTGCTGGGGCTTTATTTCCCTCTAAGACTGTGTTAAAAGACATATATTGGGAACACGTAGCTAATAGTAGCTTACTTAATACCAACAGTGGGACTATGACCACTGGCTACTTAGAAACTAAAATGTTCCCCATTTATGAAAAGTACTGGGACTACATAATGAACCCCCTGGACAGGAAATTGTTATTTCAAATGAGGGTAGGTTCACTCCCACTCTGTAACCTAACAGCTAAATGGAAAACAGGGGGGGCTGCACTATGTCCAGCCTGTGGGGTAGGTAAAGAAACCCTAGGTCATTTTCTGTTTTGTTGCCCAGTATATGCTGCCCCAAGGAAAGCCTGGTTGGCTCCTATGTGTAGGAATTTAGGTACAAAAAGTAGCATGGTGGCACTGCGTATAGTAAAATCTACCACTGAAGAATGGATCAATATTGCAATCGCAAAGTACCTGGGATGGGCGTGGGTTTTAAGGATGAGACTGCTGGCAAGTTAAATACTGCCATCAAGTCGCTCAGAGACTGCTAGACATTTGTCTATTCTCTGTAACTGTTTAGTAATAGTCAGAGACTGCTAAACTAACGTTTATTCTCTGTAAATTTTAACTGACCAGAGACTGCTAGACACACGTCTATTCTCTGTTTATGAAATCTGTCATCGGCTTAATATTGATTTTTTAACAATGAACTCTTTTTTAATGAATGATTTCCTGGGGATATTTACATTGTTATTACGATCATTCCCCTCTGGTCTCTATTTGTCGACGATAATGTTTTCTGCACCTGTATACACGATGTGTCATTGTTTTTAAATTGTCAAAACATGTACGTGCTTGTTTGTTTGATTATGTAAATTTAATTGTTTTTTTAATTGTATGTATGTTTGTCTGCTTTTATGAGTAATACTCGAATAAAGCACTTTTTGACTTGAAATAACACTACCCTAAACCCTAAAACACTACCCCCAGCATGACCCTACACTATGCAAACACTACAACACTACCCAAAACCCTAAAACACTACCCCCAGCATGACCCTACACTACGCAAACACTACAACACTACCCAAAACCCTAAAACACTACCCCCAGCATGACCCTACACTACGCCAACACTACAACACTACCCAAAACCCTAAAACACTACCCCCAGCATGACCCTACACTACGCAAACACTACAACACTACCCAAAACCCTAAAACACTACACCCCAGCATGACCCTACACTACGCAAACACTACAACACTACACAAAACCCTAAAACACTACACCCCAGCATGACCCTACACTACGCAAACACTACAACACTACCCAAAACCCTAAAACACTACCCCCAGCATGACCCTACACTACGCAAACACTACAACACTACCCAAAACCCTAAAACACTACCCCCAGCATGACCCTACACTACGCAAACACTACAACACTACCCTAAACCCTAAAATACTACACCCCAGCATGACCCTACACTACGCAAACACTACAACACTACCCAAAACCCTAAAACACTACCCCCAGCATGACCCTACACTACGCAAACACTACAACACTATCCTAAACCCTAAAACACTAGCCCCAGCATGACCCTACACTACGCAAACACTACAACACAACCCTAAACCCTAAAACACTACCCCCAGCATGACCCTACACTACGCAAACACTACAACACTACCCTGAACCCTAAAACACTACCCCCAGCATGACCCTACACTACGCAAACACTACAACACAACCCTAAACCCTAAAACACTACCCCCAGCATGACCCTACACTAAACAACCACCACAACTCTACACTACACTAACACAACACTACACTACACAACACTACACTACACTACACAATCACTAACCCACGAAAAAATTTACACAAACCCACTTACCTCTCTCGTCATCGTGGTTTTCACAACGCAAATGCATTTACCATACATGACTTTAAAACGTAATTCTTTGTAAAGGCATGCGCGATAAATGCACATGCGTTTTGAAAAAATGCGGGATAATGGTATGCGAGCTCAATGACCTTGCGGGATAATGGTATGCGGACTGAAAGTCTGCGGGATAAAAAATGCGGGAAAATGGCTGCAAACCATGATTAGCAGCAGACTTCCCTGGTGAGCACTAGCTTTACTACAGTGATCTAATGAGCAACTAGAGTGCTAACATTCAGAATTTATGGCAAATGTGTGACACATCTGAATGCCTTCTTGATAGAACCAAAGTAAACAAGCATTGAAAATGCAATAGATCTCGCCCTCGTTTAAGTTAAAGCCATTCTGTTTGTAATGAGGTGGCTTTTTAGCTTTGCTTTTATTAGTGTTTTTAAAACTTTCATGTAAATAACATGCATATGTATGCATATATGTATATGTATGCATGCATTTATATTTATATAGATATGCAGATTACATATGTTTATATATGTATATTACCTACTGGCGATAGCCAGTGGGTATATATAGTTAGGATTTTTTCTCTATGGGATTTCTGAAAATTCTATGTCTAATAACTTTGGCGTTTGTGGACGGAATTGGCTGAAATTTTCAGGAAAATGGCACATTTTTTTTCTGAGCAGCCCCTGAAAATTTGGTGGGTTTTCGTCAAGGGGGGGCCGAGAACAAAGGGGGGTCCCAAAACGCGTTTTTCCCATTCATTTTTCCATAGGGCGGTTGGACTCACTTTTAGCTCGAACGGCTGAATAGATTTACATGAAACTTGGCAAAATTGTAGATATGGTTTGCCCGACGTTCCTTTGCTATGTCTCAATATATGTGCTCCAGTGGATTTTGAGAAATTAACGTTTAAAAAAATATATATATCTGTGACAGAGCTCCGGTTAGCGCCCCGGTTCGCGTACCTGACCCGTAACGGAACTTCGCGAAGCGAATCTGATTGGCTCTCCGGTGTCTGTCAACATTCTAAACAAACCGGAGCGGCCGCCATCTTGTCTCTCGGTACGATCGAGAGACAAGATGTGGTGAAAAATGAAGGGGGAAATGAAGGAAAGGGGGCAAGGTAGACCACTCCTGACCCCCTAGGATTGATGAGGGGGATATTAAAGTGCCCCGCGGGGCAAAAAATTTTGCGATTTTACGCCGTAGAGGCGCGTCCCGGGACGCGAACCAGGCAGCTCACCGGGCAGCTAACCGGGCAGCTAACCGGCAGCGTAGCTGTCAACATTGTAAACAGTCCGGAGCGGCCGCCATCTTGTCTCTCGGTAGGTTCGAGAGACAAGATGTGGTGAAAAAAGAAGGGGGAAATGAAGGAAAGGGGGCAAGGTAAACCCCTCCTGACCCCCTAGGATTGATGAGGGGGATATTAAAGTCCCCCGCGATTTTTTCGCGGTAGAGGCGCTTCCCGGTACGTGAACCGGGCAGCTAACCGGCAGCGTAACGGGAGTCCGCCATCTTGTGTTTTTGGAGCGTCCGGTTCGCGTACCGGGTAGCGTCCCGGTAAGCGTAACAAGGGGAAAACCAAGAGAAACAGTAAAAAAAAAAATTAAGGGAATAGATTTCCAGCAAACTTGGCAAAATTGTAGGGACTGTTTGTTTGATGTGCCTTTGCAAGGCCTCAAGATATGTGCACGTGTGGATTTTGTCTAATTAAGGTTAAAAAAAATATATATATCTGTAAGCGTGCTCCGGCACGCTTACGTTACGGGTTTTGTTTGCGCTGCAGAACCGATACGTCACGGTTATGCGACGCGTCATGAGGCGTCTCACGTGGCTACGTGATACGTCACGTAATAAAGAATATATTTTACGGCTATAGATATTAGCTTTTAAAAAACCAATGAAATTCACTGAAAAAACCATAGGTTATAGACCATATATAGTTAGGAATTTGCATTTACAAAACCTTGAAAATTCACTGAAAAAATCATAGGTTAGAGACCATATATAGTTAGCTGGACATTTTATTGACATAAAACCAATGAAATTCCATATATAGTTAGTTGCACTAACTATATATCGCGCACCCGCAATCCACTGCTGATGATGTCACATATTACATCATTCATGACATGGTCAGTGACATCACTGATGACATCACTGATGACATCTCAAATGACATCACTGATGACATCACTGATGACATCTCAAATGACATCAGTGATGACATCATGACACACCAATACCAGTTACTACATACGCACTCACTGATTCCTACGTCTACACACACATTCACTCATTCACCCATACAATCACTCATACATACAGTCACTCATTATTACAACACTATCATATGCACGCATACACCTATGCAGACACTCACACACTGCCACTCATCCATGGAGTTACTCACACACCTAGTCAGTCCTGTAAAGAATCAATCACACTTCCATTTCCTCATCTATACAGTTAAACACAGAACACCATACTTCAGTGACATCACTGATGACATCACTGATGACATCTCAAATGACATCACTGATGACATCTCAAATGACATCACTGATGACATCATGACACACCAATACCAGTTACTACATACGCGCTCACTGATTCCTACGTCTACACACACATTCACTCATTCACCCATACAATCACTCATACATACAGTCACTCATTATTACAACACTATCATATGCACTCATACACCTAGTCAGTCCTGTGAAGAATCAATCACACTTCGATTTCCTCATCTATACAGTTAAACACAGAACACCATACTTTTCACACATATACTAACACATACTTACTCTCTTATACAATCACTGATACAAGTACACATTGATATGCACAGTCACACACCTCCCAGCCAGCCACACACACACTCAATCTTCCATACATCCACTCATTCTTCAATATGTAAAACATATTTAAACTTTACAAAAACACACAGACACTAGATGATGTCATCATTGATGTCATTTGAGATGTCATCAGTGATGTCATCAGTGATGTCATTTGAGATGTCATCAGTGATGTCATCAGTGATGTCACTGACCATGTCATGAATGATGTAATATGTGACATCATCAGCAGTGGATTGCGGGTGCGCGATATATAGTTAGTGCAACTAACTATATATGGAATTTCATTGGTTTTATGTCAATAAAATGTCCAGCTAACTATATATGGTCTCTAACCTATGGTTTTTTCAGTGAATTTTCAAGGTTTTGTAAATGCAAATTCCTAACTATATATGGTCTATAACCTATGGTTTTTTCAGTGAATATATATATATATATATATTACCTACTGGCGGTCGCCAGTAGGTATATATAGTTAGGATTTTTTCTCTATGGGATTTTTGAAAATTCTATGTCTAATAACTTTGGCGTTTGTGGACGGAATTGGCTGAAATTTTCAGGAAAATGGAACATTTTGTTTCTGAGCAGCCCCTGACAATTTGGGGGGGTTTTATCAAGGGGGGGCCGAGAAAAAAGGGGGGTCCCAAAACGCGTTTTTCCCATGTTAATTTCCATAGGGCGGTTGGCCTCACTTTTAGCTCGAACGGCTGAATGGATTTGCACGAAACTTGGCAAAATTGTAGGGACTGTTAGCCCGATGTGCCTTTGCTAGGTCTCAATATATGTGCTCCAGTGGATTTTGAGTAATTTAGGTTCAAAAAAAGATATATATCTGGGCGGAGCCTAACCACACATCTGATCTGATTGGCTGTCAGCACTTCATCCAAGAAGTGTTGGCAGCCATCTTGGGACCAATATACATGATAGCACCTCATTAAAAAGCATTGTAGTTAATAGAGGGTTTTAGGACTTTAGTTACATTATAAATCATTTGTTGATGGTACCATACTCGTTTTAGGAATTGTGGTGGGTTCTAAGGTGATTTTACCATGTGAAAAAACCTTCTGCTGTGATATCATGAATATTGTTTGAAAGAAAACTAATATCTCATGATTTTCCCACAGGGGTTTGGAAGGGGATCTATAAGCTAAACTGAAAGCATATTTTCTGTAAATTCACATTATCTTTCTCAGTCATGTGAAAATGAAGTCTGACATTCTCAGTAAAACATGTACATCCAACAAGGACAGAGACTGTCAGTTGATTCCTTTGTGTTCTACTGCAGCCTCCTAGAGTGTTCTAAAGAACAACTAGAGCGCTAACAGTCCTACTTATTACAAAGGTATGGCACCTGAAGCCATCTTGATTGGAATAAAGTGGTAACTCTTAAAACATTTAATTTAAAAAGAAACAACATGAGGGGGTATATTTTGCCATAGAAAGTATGATTAGTGCTGCAGAATGAAAAATTAGGGCACATTTTGAGTGACTTCTCAAATCCTTTTCTATTTCATTAAAACATTCTGACATGCAGTCTCCCAAAATGGCCACCAGAGACAAAAGAGCCCAAATGTAGCCCAAATATCACCCAGATGTAGCCCAAGTATAGCCCAATGACAGAATGTCCCAGAGTGTTCTAAAGAACAACTAGAGCGCTAACAGTCCTACTTATTACAAAGGTATGGCACACCTGAAGCCATCTTGATTGGAATAAAGTGGTAACTCTTAAAACATTTAATTTAAAATGAAACAACATGAGGGGGTATATTTTGCCATAGAAAGTATGATGAGTGCTGCAGAATGAAAAATTAGGGCACATTTTGAGTGACTTCTCAAATCCTTTTCTATTTCATTAAAACATTCTGACATGCAGTCTCCCAAAATGGCCACCAGAGACAAAAGAGCCCAAATGTAGCCCAAATATCACCCAGATGTAGCCCAAGTATAGCCCAATGACAGAATGTCCCAGAGTGTTCTAAAGAACAACTAGAGCGCTAACAGTCCTACTTATTACAAAGGTATAGCACACCTGGAGCCATCGTGATGGGAATAAAGTGGTAACTCTTAAAACATTTAATTTAAAAAGGAACAAAATGAGGGGGTATATTATGCAATAGAAGGTATTATTAGTGCTGCAGAAAGACAAATTAGGGCACATTTTGAGTGACTTTTCAAATCCTCTTCTATTTCATTAAAAAATTCTGACATGCAGTCTCCCAAAATGGCCACCAGAGACAAAAGAGCCCAAATGTAGCCCAAATATCACCCAGATGTAGCCCAAGTATAGCCCAATGACAGAATGTCCCAGAGTGTTCTAAAGAACAACTAGAGCGCTAACAGTCCTACTTATTACAAAGGTATGGCACACCTGAAGCCATCTTGATTGGAATAAAGTGGTAACTCTTAAAACATTTAATTTAAAAGGGAACAAAATGAGGGGGTATATTTTGCCATATGAATTATGATTAGTGCTGCAGGAATAAAAATTAGGGCACATTTTGAGTGACTTCTCAAACCCTCTTCAATTTCATTAAAAAATTCTGACATACAGTCTCCCAAGATGGCCACCAGAGACAAAAGAGCCTAAATGTAGCCCAAATATCACCCAGATGTACCCCAAGTATAGCCCAATGACAGAATGTCCCAGAGTGTTCTAAAGAACAACTAGAGCGCTAACAGTCTTACTTATGACAAAAGTATGGCACACCAGAAGCCATCTTGATTGGAATGAAGTGGTAAGTCTGAAAACACTCAATTTAAAAAGGAACAACATGAGGGGGTTAATTTTGCCATAGAAAGTATGATCAGTGCTTCAGAAAGAAAAATTAGGGATCATTTTGAGTGACTTCTCAAATCCTCTTCTATTTCATTAAAAAAATTGTGACATGCAGACTGAAACATGCACTTTGAATACCAGCAGCAGACGTCCCTGGTGAGCAGTAGCTTTACTACAGTGATCTAATGTGCAACTAGAGTGCTAACATTCAGAATTTATGGCAAATGTGTGACACATCTGAATGCCTTCTTGATGGAACCAAAGTAAACAAGCATTGAAAATGCAATAGATCTCGCCCTCGTTTAAGTTAAAGCCATTCTGTTTGTAATGAGGTGGCTTTTTAGCTTTGCTTTTATTAGTGTTTTTTCAACTTTCATGTAAATAACATGCATCTGTATGCATATAAGTATATGTATGCATGCATTTATGTTTGTATTTATATAGATATACAGATGATATATGTTTATATATGTATGTATATATATATATATATTCACTGAAAAAACCATAGGCTATAGACCATATATAGTTAGGAATTAGCATTTACAAAACCTTGAAAATTCACTGAAAAAACCATAGGTTATAGACCATATATAGTTAGGAATTAGCATTTACAAAACCTTGAAAATTCACTGAAAAAACCATAGGTTATAGACCATATATAGTTAGGAATTCACATTTACAAAACCTTATTTTACTCACACAAAACCATTGAAATTCCATATATAGTTAGTTGCACTAACTATATATCGCGCACCCGCAATCCACTGCTGATGATGTCACATATTACATCATTCATGACATGGTCAGTGACATCACTGATGACATCACTGATGACATCTCAAATGACATCACTGATGACATCACTGATGACAACATCCAGTGACTGTATGTTTCTGTAAAGTTAAAATATGTCTTACATATTGAAGAATGAGTGGATGTATAAGTGTCTGGATGAAGGATTTAGTAGGTGCATGACTGACTGTATGAGTGAGTGATTAAATGTGTCTCACTGAGTGCATGGGTTAGTGACTAAACTGTCTTAATTTGTGCATCATTATGTCTGTTGTTCTGTAAACTGTTGCATGTGTTGATAAGTAGCTATATTATTTATTATTTTATTTATTATTTATGTAGTTTGTAAAGCGCACAGCTACCCCCGAGGGGGTGTCCCGCACCTAGAGCCTGAACCTCCGGGTGAGAAGAAAGGAGCAGAGAGGGAGTCAGCAGGATAAAAATCAGAGTCCAGAAAAGAGCCAAGTTTTGAGTCTGGCCCGGAAGATGGATTCAGAAGGGCAGAATCTAAGATCGATTAACTATATGGGTTATTGATTGGTTGCCCAAGTATTTGTATGGGAGACTGAGTGTGTGTGTGGGTGGCTGGGAGGTGTATGACTCTGTGCATAGATGTGTGAGCAGTTGATTCACTAGATGTATGGTTTCAAAAGTGCATGTGGAAACAGCTGTATGGGCGGTTGACTGTGTGCATGAGTGTATTGGTGAGTGAATGGATATCTCAGTGCTACATGTCAAAGTAAGTGCATATGTAAAACACAGTACATGTGAGAGTTGACATATATAAATAACTGTGCATAAGAGCCAGTGAATGTGTGAGTGGCTGTATGGATCATTGTGAACTTGTATCAGGGATTGTATAAGAGAGTAAATATGTGTTAGTATATGTTTGAATAAGTAAAGTTTGTATAACTGTATAGTTGAGGAAATGGAGGTGTGATTGATTCTTTGCATGACTGACTAGGTGTGTGAGTAACTCCATGGATGAGTGACAGTCTTTGAGTGTCTGTTTACACTGATTGTATCTAAGGTTATATTAGAGTCTGAAGAGGTTCATCGTATTATCACATGAATTATATCATCAGTGATGTGATCAGTAATGTCAAATGAGATGTCATCAGTGATGTCATCAGTGATGTCATTTGAGATGTCATCAGTGATGTCATTTGAGATGTCATCAGTGATGTCATCAGTGATGTCACTGACCATGTCATGAATGATGTAATATGTGACATCATCAGCAGTGGATTGCGGGTGCGCGATATATAGTTAGTGCAACTAACTATATATGGAATTTCAATGGTTTTGTGTGAGTAAAATAAGGTTTTGTAAATGTGAATTCCTAACTATATATGGTCTATAACCTATGGTTTTTTCAGTGAATATATATATATATATTACCTACTGGCTATCGCCAGTAGGTATATATAGTTAGGATTAATTCCCTATGGGATTTCTGAAAATTCTATGTCTAATAACTTTTGCGTTTGTGGACGGAATCGGCTGAAATTTTCAGGAAAATGGCACATTTTGTTTCTGAGCAGCCCCTAAAAATTTGGTGGGGTTTCGTCAAGGGGGGGCTGAGAAAAAAGGGGGGTCCCAAAACGCGTTTTTTGCATTGAGTTTTCCATAGGGCGGTTGGACTCACTTTTAGCTCGAACGGCTGAATGGATTTGCACGAAACTTGGCAAAATTGTAGGGACTGTTAGCCCGATGTGCCTTTGCTAGGTCTCAATATATGTGCTTCAGTGGATTTTGAGAAATTAACGTTTAAATCAAGATATATATCTGTAACAGCGCTCCGGGCAGCGATCCGGTCCGCTTACTTTTCGCTTATCGGAACTTTGCGCGCAGAAAGCTGATTGGCTCTCCGGTGTCTGTCAAAATTCTAAACAGTCCGGAGCGGCCGCCATCTTGTCTCTCGGTAGGATCGAGAGAGAAGAAGAGGTGAAAAACGAAAGGGGAATTTAATGAAAGGGGGCAAGGTATCCCCCTCTTGACCCCCTAGGAATGTTGTTGGGGTTATTAAAGGGTCCCGTGGGGAAAATAAAAAAAAAATGATTTTTCACGGTAGAAGCGCTTCACGGGCCGCGAACTGGGCCGCAAACTGGTAGCGAAACGGGAATTCGCCATTTTGTGCTTCGTTAATTAAATTACTAGGTATAAGTGGGTGCGGGAGACGTATCCTAATCCCCTATGTTTCCTGAGGGTGGCTGAGGAGGCTGATATATGTTGATACATCTCTTCCAGCGGCTGCGCCATCTTGCCTTTTTTCCAATGCCACAATTTTGTCGTGCACGGCAGCCATTTTAGATGCCAGGCTGGTCCCAGGCTATCACCTACCCCTGCGGATGTAGTTTATGGCCCCAGCTGTAGAGAATTCAGACATGCCAACCCTCCCGATTCAGGCGTGTGACTACTGATTTCAGTGCTAGTCTCCCGCCTCCCGATTTCTGCAAGCAAAAACACGGGGGCATATTACGAACAACTAGCGATAATTTTTGTCTCTAACTTGTTTAGAGACAAAAATTATCGCCGCACATCGGCGATTTTTATCGCAGATAAACCTTGCTATTATCGCAGAAAAGTCAGCGATATTCATGTATTATCGAGCAAATGCTCTTAGCCATGTTATCCACCTCCCATTGGATAACATGGCTAAGAACTGCTCAGGGCAGGTGTTAGATTTTGGAGATATTCGCGCTTAGCGCGAATATCTCCAAAAGTTGGTAATAGAAGGTAGCGATGTTAGGGACTGTTTCCAGTCGCTAACATCTTGGCACGCCACTTAGCATGTCATTAGTGATACATCTCTTCCAGCGGCTGCGCCATCTTGCCTTTTTTCCAATGCCACAATTTTGTCGTGCACGGCAGCCATTTTAGATGCCAGGCTGGTCCCAGGCTATCACCTACCCCTGCGGATGTAGTTTATGGCCCCAGCTGTAGAGAATTCAAACATGCCAACCCTCCCGATTCAGGCGTGTGACTACTGATTTCAGTGCTAGTCTCCCGCCTCCCGATTTCTGCAAGCAAAAACACGGGGGCATATTACGAACAACTAGCGATAATTTTTGTCTCTAACTTGTTTAGAGACAAAAATTATCGCCGCACATCGGCGATTTTTATCGCAGATAAACCTTGCTATTATCGCAGAAAAGTCAGCGATATTCATGTATTATCGAGCAAATGCTCTTAGCCATGTTATCCACCTCCCATTGGATAACATGGCTAAGAACTGCTCAGGGCAGGTGTTAGATTTTGGAGATATTCGCGCTTAGCGCGAATATCTCCAAAAGTTGGTAATAGAAGGTAGCGATGTTAGGGACTGTTTCCAGTCGCTAACATCTTGGCACGCCACTTAGCATGTCATTAGTGATAAGTATCACTGACATGCAAAGCGGGGCCCAAGATGGTTGCTATCTCCTTTTAGCTGTCACTAACTGGTGTTAGCGACAGCTTGGTAATAGGGAGATAATTTTATCTCCGCTTTCAAGGCTTTTAAAGCCAAAAAAGCGGAGATAAACCCCCTTGATAATATGCCCCACGATTCCTTGGGGGTTTCAGCTGACAGGGCTTGGTATTGTGTTACATGGTAATTTTTCCAGGAAACGTCAGAGGGTCGATGCAGGGGTTCTAGAAGAGGTGATAAACCATTTAAGCCTCATGAACAAGCGCATGGTCTTTTAAAGATTTGTGAAGTACTCGGAGCGGCGGTGTGTGTGTGTGCCCTCTTTCAGGAGCGGGCGGGGGGGCACTGCCAGCAACTTGCCAGGTCAGGTAGTGTTCAACACGTGCATCACCCTTTCTCTGCTTGCTATTGCGCTCCATGCTTCGGAAAGGTAAGAAAAAGAACGTGCATTTGAGTTTGAAATGTCCGATCCTGCAGCAGCACACTTCCAAAGCCCACACATGACAATAACCCGATTCAAGGCCCCATTCACCCGTTTTTAAAAAAATAGATAACACTCCAACAAAGTAAGGTTATAAAACTTTATTAACTATTAACTTTAACGAACGGAACAAAAACTAAAAACATTTAAACATTTCTCAACACAAAAAGCAACAATGGTTAGAAGCTGTCTTTTGTGCGAATAGTCCCAAGGCAGCACAACGTGCAGAGTTCTGGACGGCACCCAGGTGATGTCGCCTGGGTGCCGCACTGGTTTAGGGATCCTACAATGCAGCACAGAAAAACAGCGTGGGGCGTCCCGGGTGGTGCGGGGGGAGGCCTCGTCAGTAGCGGTCTGTGTCCAGTGTCACATGGCTGACACAACATGTACGACAGGCACCCAGGTGATGTCCAGTAAACTGCCGCACTGGTTTTGGTATCCTACAATACTGCTCCGAAAATTGGCGTGCGGCGGCCCGGGGGGGGGCGTGGGGGAGGCGGCGTGAACGGGCCTCCCCAGGTGGCGGCCATCTAGCTGAGTTGCGCCCGCTCTTGCGGCTACAGCGTCTCGCTCACCATGTTGTTGAGTTGCTCCCACTCTTGCAGTGCAGCGATAGGCGGCTGCCACATGGCTCTTAAAATGGCCGACGGCTCCTCGGTTTTAGGCCTGGTCCACTGAAATGGCCCTGGGACACTTTGGAACTCGGACGCTTGCCTGCTAGGGCTTGGGCTCCATTCTCGAAAAGCGTCCCCTCAGCCGTGAAGATTGTACAAAAGTCTTGGGGGCCCCCGACTCCCGCAGGCTTCCGGTGGGGAGCGGCTGCCATGATTGCTCGCGGAATGACCACGACGGAGCCACGAGATGGTGGTGCTCTCATGCTGACGCCAGCTTCAGTCTGAATGATCCAGAAACAAGGTGGGGCTTTCATCGTTTGGGAAAAAAAAATGTTCTAAACCAATGAAAAGTGTTATTTTTAGGTCATATGACCAAGCCTTCCATCTTTAGGAAACCAAAAGTAAAATGAACCAATGAAAAGTTTTATAAACAAGTCACATGACCTGTTATGCGGCATAGGGCTACAAAAAGTGTAGAAAATCCGTTGGCACGTGAGGCGGCGTCAGTAGCGGACCGATGTGCGAATAGGCCGAAGGCAGCACAAGGGCCGAGATCCGGATGGTACCGAGGTGGTGTCCAGCAAATTGCCGCACCGGTGTGGCCATCCTACAATGCTGCGCCGAAAGACGGCGTGTCCAGCTGAGTTGCGGTCACTGTTGCGGTACAGTGACTCGAACTGCGCCGAGATCCGGATGGCACCGAGGTGGTGTCCAGCAAATTGCCGCACTGGTGTGGCCATCCTACAATGCTGCGCCGAAAGACGGCGTGTCCAGCTGAGTTGCGGTCACTGTTGCGGTACAGTGACTCGAACGCGCCGAGATCCGGATGGCACCGAGGTGGTGTCCAGCAAATTGCCGCACTGGTGTGGCCATCCTACAATGCTGCGCCGAAAGACGGCGTGTCCAGCTGAATTGCGGTCACTGTTGCGGTACAGTGACTCGAACGCGCCGAGATCCGGATGGCACCGAGGTGGTGTCCAGCAAATTGCCGCACTGGTGTGGCCATCCTACAATGCTGCGCCGAAAGACGGCGTGTCCAGCTGAGTTGCGGTCACTGTTGCGGTACAGTGAGTCGAACGCGCCGAGATCTGGATGGCCCCGATGTTGTGTCCAGCAAGTTGCCGCACTGGTGTGGCCATCCTACAATGCCGCGCCGAAAGTCGGCGTGGGGTGCCCCGTTGGCTTATGAGGTGATGTCAGTAGTGGACCGATGTGTGAATAGGTCGGAACCAGCACAAGGCGCCAAGATCCGAATGGCAAGTCCTGGATGTTGAGTGCCTCAGTTGAGAGTTCTGAGCAGTGCTTGTAAGACTGTCTGAAGCTTATTTGCACCTGCTGCAGCTTCACTAGGTCCGGCGGAACTTTTTTCCTTTTCCTTTCTGCTTCTTTTCCTACAATCCGTTTCATCTGAAGACACGACCAGGTCCCTGAATGTGTGCAGGGGACGCTATTGATTGAATGAAAATGGCGGCTTGACACAAAGCTGACTCAAGCGTTACTGTTGGTGCTATACAGACAAAAATTGGTTTTCAGTTTGTACATTCTTCAGGTTTTTTTTTTCCATCCAAGTCTGATTGAGAGTTTGTAGAAAAATGGCTTCAGATTTTCCACATACTACTCTTCAACATTCTTCCTAAATGTAACAATGTGAAACTCACTAGGAGAACGGCTGTTTCTGTTTCCTTTCAAAATGCTGCCAACAATATTTTCTGAATGGAAGACACCATCTTGTAGCATAAAGGGCCGAAAGGGGTTCTGGTCTGGCCGATGGTTGGTGGAGACATTTTGACTATATCTTGGACCTGCCCGGCCTCGCCCAAAATGGCGCCGGTATAAATGGGACTCGTAACTCCTTGCCCGCAAATGTATATCTAGAAAATGTTATTGTAAGTGGCCCTGTTCTATTTTAATTACAAAATGTATGTCCACCGATTCCGCAACTGTTAGACACCTTAGTTCTTGCAACCTAATGGCCCGCTCGTTACGTTCCTCTACAGTGTAAATGTCTCCTCATCATATACGATTTCAGTTTGCTCCGTGGCCGGCCCACGTGGTTATAGGCCCGTATTTGTATACTGACATTTTCACAATAAAGGTTTTTAAAACAAAACACGGTAGTAGTATTTACATTGGTAAAGTTTTTACTTTTAGTCACTGTTTTCGAATCAGTAAAAGGCAAGTGAAATAAAGCAGTCCAATTACATGACGGATAAAAGGTATAATATGTAGGAACGCAGTAAAGATAAATGGTCAAGGGCAGTTGTGTTTTTCATGTCTGCAACATAAAGTGATCGATAAGAATCTGATAATCAGGCGTATCGGCGACTAAGACAGCAGGCCGAATCTCTTTTACTCAACGGCTCCGTCATGGAAGGAAGAAACGCCCTTTTTCTCGAAAAAGGAATATATTTTACTTGCAAGACAGTTGTAAATTTTCCGGGAAAGTACATTAGCCTGGAATATTATAACATATGTTTGAAAAAAAAATATTGTTCGAAAACAATAAAAAGCGTAATTTTTAGGTCATATGACCAAGCTTTTCATCATTAAATTAACAAAAGTAAAATGAACCAATGAAAAGTTTTATTAACAAGTCACATGACCTGTTATGCTTACGTTACGCGCTGCGCGCCGCGCCTCGGATCACTTCCGGGTGCGCTAACGCGGCGTGTCATAAAACGCATTACGCGACAACGTAGGTCAAGAATATAGTCTAAATGTCTCCACCAACCAGCGTTCAGAACACAACCCCTTTCAGCAGTCCAAAAAGTTCTGTTAAATGACAACAGAGGGGACAGGCAACAAGAACCATCAGTCAAAGAGGGGAGGGCAAGTTCTTCTCTTCCGGGTCATGTTGGGGCGCTACCGGAACTGATCGAATTGGTAGTCTATAGTGTTTCTGGATGTTTCAGACTAAAGCTGGTGTCAGCATGAGACCACTACCATCTCGTAGCTCCGTCGTGGCCATTCCACGAGCAATCATGGCAGCCGCTCCCCACCAGAAGCCTGCGGGAGTCGGAGGCCCCCAAGACTTTTGTAGAATCTTCACGGCTGAGGGGACGCTTTTCGAGAATGGGACCCAAGCCCTATCAGGGAAGCGTCCGAGTTCCAAGGTGTCCCAGGGCCATTTTAGTGGACCAGGCCCAAAACCGAAGAGCCGGCCGCCATTTTGAGAGTCCTGTGGCAGCCGCCTATCGCTGCACCGCAAGAGCGGGCGCAACTCAACTACATGGTGAGCGAGACGCTGTAGTCGCAAGAGCGGGCGGTAAACAGCTGAATGGCGGAAGAGGCACAGTGTAGCAAAAGCGGGCGGAATGGCAACTAAAACGATAAAGGGGCGCCCCACTACAGCTTGTCTTCAGGTCAAACGGATTGTGGGACAAGGTCCAGAATTGAAGAGTCATCAAAAGGCAAAAAGTTCCGCCGGACCCCGGGAGCCGGCCGCCTATGTCGGGGGCGATCTCAGGCTACACCAGTGCTATAAGACTTGGGGAGGGTGTCGGAGCCAAGCGTCTTCTCCGAGTCCATGGCCATCACACCGCCCCTCAGGGGCCTCCGTCAAGCTGTTTAGGAAGGTAACATATCACATTGTTTTCTAATGCAGTCAGGTCCACAAACGACACTCACTTACTTTGAGAATAGTGAAGCTGCAGTAGGTGGAAATAAGCTTCAGACAGTGTTACAAGCACTGCTCAGAACTCTTAACTATGGCACCCAACATCCAGAACTTATGCTATTTGAGAATGGCAGTGACATCGAAGCATCTCAGGGACCAAAACCATTAACGTACTTTCACGTATGAAAATCTTACTTGGGGAGGGGGCAGGAGCGAAGCGCCCCCTCCCAGTCAGCGCCACCACACCGTTTGTTGAAAATCTGAAGCCATCGTTCTACAAAGTCAACCAAACTTGGATTGAAAAATCTAGAAAAATGTACAAACTGAAAACCAGTTTTGGTCTGCATAGCATCAGTAGCAACGCTTGAGTCAGCTTTGTGTCAAGCCGCCATTTTGATTCAACAAAGCACAGGCATTGAAAAAGGCTGAAATTCAGAACTCTAAACTATGGCACCCAACATCCAGGAGCTTGCCATCCGGATCTTGGAGCCTTGTGCTGTTTTCGATCTATTCACACATCGGTCCACTACTGACATCATCTTATAAACCAACGTTATGTAAATAGTTTTTTAATAAAATGTTTTACCCTGTTTCTTTGCTGGTGTGTTGTCTATATTTTTAATATTTGCATAGGGTTTGTCGTTATTTTGGGCGGGATGGGTGACGGAGCCGAGCTGTCTTGCAGCCCTCATGGTGTGGAGCTCAGTTCATCTCACTATTTTCGTATTTCTCATGAAGGGTTGTTCCTAATATTTCTATTTTAGCGAGGTCAAAAAGAGATCCAATTAGTGGCCTACTGATTTTGCTCGATTACTTTTATTTTTTTACACGATTTTTCACTATCTGCAAAGACTAAACAGAGTATTGCGACTTTGTGCTTGTTTGTAAATAGAGAATGATCCAAAGAGAACCAATTCTAAAACAGTAAATGCTTGGACAACAATCAATCAAATGGAGAGACAAGCAGGCACGACGGATTACAACGGGGGCAAAGGCTTGCGTTAACTACCGTTCACTATCTGCAAAGAGAGAGTACTACTAAGACAAAAGAGGGGAGGGGGGGGTGCAGCGTTCAAAGCACATCAGCGTGCATAAATACGAAAATGTTTTTATCTATCACGTACTTGACATTTTAAAGCTTTTCATATTTGCTATTAAAAAACCAATGAAATTCATAGAAAAAACCATAGGTTATAGTGGATATATAGTTAGGAATTTGCATTTACAAAACCTTGAAAATTCAATGAAAAAACCATTGGTTTTAGGCCATATATAGTTAGGGATTTGCATTTACAAAACCTTATTTTACTCGTATAAAACCATTGAAATTCCATATATAGTTATAAGCGCTAACTATATATCGCGCACCCGCAATCCACTGCTGATGATGTCACATATTACATCATTCATGACATGGTTAGTGACATCACTGATGACATCACTGATGACATCTCAAATGACATCACTGATGACATCACTGAAAACATCTCATTTGACATGACTGATAACATCACTGATGATATCATTCATGTGATAATACGATGAACCTCTTCAGACTCTAATATAACCTTAGATACAATCAGTGTAAACAGACACTCACAGACTGTCACTCATCCATGGAGTTACTCACACACCTAGTCAGTCATGCAAAGAATCAATCACACCTCCATTTCCTCAACTATACAGTTATACAAACTTTACTTATTCAAACATATACTAACACATATTTACTCTATTATACAATCCCTGATACAAGTTCACAATGATCCATACAGCCACTCACACATTCACTGGCTCTTATGCACAGTTATTTATATATGTCAACTCTCACATGTACTGTGTTTTACATATGTACTTACTTTGACATGTAGCACTGAGATATCCATTCACTCACCAATGCACTCATGCACACAGTCAACCGCCCATACAGCTGTTTCCACATGCACTTTTGAAACCATACATCTAGTGAATCAACTGCTCACACATCTATGCACAGAGTCATACACCTCCCAGCCACCTACACACACACTCAGTATCCCATACAAATACTTGGGCAACCAATCAATAACCCATATAGTTACTCATATAGCTACTTATCAACACATGCAACAGTTTACAGAACAACAGACATAATGATGCACAAATTAAGACAGTTTAGTCACTAACCCATGCACTCAGTGAGACACATTTAATCACTCACTCATACAGTCAGTCATGCACCTACTAAATCCTTCATCCAGACACTTATATATCCACTCCTTCTTCAATATGTAAGAGATATTTTAACTTTACAGAAACATACAGTCACTGCATGTTGTCATCAGTGATGTCATCAGTGATGTCATTTGAGATGTCATCAGTGATGTCATCAGTGATGTCACTAACCATGTCATGAATGATGTAATATGTGACATCATCAGCAGTGGATTGCGGTCGCCAGTAGGTATATATAGTTAGGATTTTTTCCCTATGGGATTTCTGAAAATTCTATGTCTAATAACTTTGGCGTTTGTGGACGGAATCGGCTGAAATTTTCAGGAAAATGGCACATTTTGTTTCTGAGCAGCTCCTGGAAATTTGGGGGGTGTTCGGCAAGGGGGGGCTGAGATAAAAGGGGGGTCCCAAAACGCATTTTTCCCATGTTAATTTCCATAGGGCGGTTGGCCTCACTTTTAGCCCGAACGGCTGAATGGATTTCCACGAAACTTGGCAAAATTGTAGGGACTGTTAGCCCGATGTGCCTTTGCTAGGTCTCAATATATGTGCTTCAGTGGATTTTGAGAAATTAACATTTAAAACAAGATATATATCTGTAACAGCGCTCCGGGCAGCGCTCCGGTTCGCGAACTTTTCGCGTATTGGAACTTTGCGAAGCGATGCAGATTGGCTCTCCGGTGTCTGTCAACATTCTAAACAGTCCGGAGCGGCCACCATCTTGTTTCTCGGTAGGATCGAGAGACAAGAGGAGGCCAAAACAAAGGGGGAAATTACCATAAGGGGGCATAGTAGATCCTCGTTGACCCCCTAGGTTTTATGTGGAGGTTTTAAAAGGGCCCAGGAGGGTCAAAAAAAAAAATTTTTTTTTTTTTTGCGTGGTGAGCGCCAAGTTCGCGAACCGGGAAGCGTTCTGGGCAGCGTACTATAAGGATAAAAGAATGATAGACTTTTCTAATACTGTATGTTAATTGTTTGTTGTTTTTGTTGTTTTTTTTATTTTTAATTTTAATTTTATTTTTTTTTATTTTAATTGTTTTTCATAATTTATTAAACTTTCTAACATTTCAGTGTCTGAAATGTCATTATTTTCTTGGAATATTGTTTGCAATCTGTGAGGTTGTAAAATGTCCTCATTTTCAAGGAGGTCATCTACTGCTTGGACACATTGCAGCAGTTCTTTATCCAAAGTTTCATCCATAAATTCCATGTCAATTTGATCAATTGCATCAATCAATTCTTGGCTGCTCTCTTGCAGGTCCATTTCAAAAGAAACTTGGTTTTCGCCTTCCATTTTGCCTGAAATTTGGATTAAAAAAATATATATTAGTAGAGATAGGGCACTGTTGGGAATAATTTTAGATAGGCATTTTTTATCAGTGAATTTATCTTTGGGCAGTGTATAGTATCAGAGTGGAAGTAGGAATATAAAAAAGTGTATGTGATTTAACGTAAGCATATTCATAATTATACAAGAGAAGTCTAAGTCCATCCATAACTATAACAGAGAAGTCTATCTAAATCTATAACTACTACAGAGGGATAGTATATAACCATCTGAAAAAAGTTTACCATATTTACTTATAGCACAATATACTTCATTTTTAAAAATAACAACTTACCTTTAGAAACAAGTTGAAGTGATTACTGATATTCCAAATGATATATACAACAAGAAGTAGTAGTCAAAATGACTGTGTTTCCTTCTCTTCCTTTATATATATTCAGGTATATAACCAATCAAATGTCAGGTAATAAAAGTAGAAAATGAAAGTAACATTTTCATTGGTTGTCAATTCCAACACTTCAGATGTGTTTTGTGAAGTAATTTACCTCACGGTACTTAGAGAGGTCTACAGGCTTAATGGCTAAATGGAATTTCAATCAAATTTGTGAAAATGAAAGGGATTGTTATGTAGTATGAGCTAATCTATATTTGGTGAGAGTGTCTCTAGTCGTTTTTCTGTAAATTACTTTCCCACCTTTTTTTTGGACCGCTTCCCGGGAAGCGGCTCGGTTCGCTAACTTTAGGCGTCACGGGAGTCCACCATTTTGTGTTCCGGTCGCATTAAGATACAAGATGGAGGGCAAATAATGTTTAGAATGGGTAGAAGGGGTCATGGTAGACTTATCTTGACCCCCTAGGTTTTCTGAGGGTGGCTGAGGAGGCTTATATGTGCGGAAAAAAACATTTTTTTTAAAAATTCCGCGAGGTTAGCTTTCGGTTCGCGAACCGGGTAGCGCCCCGGGGAGCGTATTTTGTGGAAAATTAGTGAAAAAAGTTAGAAAAAAATAATAATTGTGAGTGATCAGATGAAGGGTAGCTCTGAGAAGAGCTTTTGGGTTTATGGTACATTTAGGTACTTATAAGTAGGTACCAATGCACAGTCTTAAATTCAGAATGAAAATTCTGTTGCCCTCATCTGAGAAGTGAACTCCATCTCCTCTGTAGATATCTTGCATGTAGTAACGCAAGTTATTGTTGTACAAGGAGCCCATTCCTTGGTCTCTCATGTAAGCTGAAACAGATTTGTTTACATGCTTCCTCGCTTTCTCAATTTGTGGACAAAATTGGTTGGACCACCTCCATTTCTGTCTTTGGCATATATTGGAATATACCAAGGCAGTTTGAGGTAAAAGTGCCATTAATTGCTCAAAGGTGTCCTTTAAAAGCATTTCCAGACCTACTCCAGTCAAAGTGCCCAAATCATTACCTCCACAGTGCACAATTAACAGGTCAGGTTTTGGCAAATGCATAAAGGTTTTCACCAATGGTATCAATTGGTGACATTTTAATCCTCTTTGGCCCAACCACTTAATTTCCACATCTTGTAAATTGAGGTTAGGTAAATTTCTGTTCTCAGCATACCTTTGAGCCCAGTGGATGTAACTATGTCCAACAATCCAGACTTTAAACATGGTGAGAGAAGGTTGTGCTGCAGTCAGATGAAGTGTGGTAATGAAAGGGCAGTTGAAACAGTAGGAGTTTGTAAAGAAAAAAAACTGTGGAGTTTCAGTGCTAATGATTCATTAGCAGTGATTGGTGGATTTCCATTTCTGAAAACAGGAGGTTAGGGTGCATGGATGTGTTCTTTGGAAGATGCAATTTGAATGGTCAAGGAAAAAACATTTAATGAAAGATTGCACTGGATACGCAGGTGCACTGAGAGTTCAGAGTTCAATTGAAACATTGTTGTGTGAATTTGCAAACATGAGAGGTCTTCCAGGAGGTGGTTGCTTTGGAAAAAAGGCAGAGAGGGCAGAGGGGGGAAGGGTTTTGATTTGAAAAAAGTGAGGGAAGAGTTATGATTGGCTAATATGAGAGATATGTGTAATGAATATCTGTATTTCTGTGCTTTCAATAGCTGCAGCCTCTGGAGTGCATCCTCTTTCTTCTGCTGAAGACAATTTGGTGTATTTCTGAGACTGTTTTGAAACTCAAAAAGTATTTGCTAAGGTGAGAAAAGATTTATTTAATTTAGATAGAGAATAGTATGATTTAAGGAGAAAATGATGAAGAAAGCTGTGTTTTTAAAATGTGGCTTTGTCTCAAGTGATATACAAATAGATTTTGGTTTTAAATTTTAATTGCATTTTCGGTGTAGCGTTATTGTTGTACATGGAGCCCATTCCATGCTCTCTCATGTAAGCTGAAACAGATATGTTGTTTTTAAAAACGATTTTTGAAAACAATTACATTTCGGGATATGTACTGCTAGAGCTTCATAGGTTGTTTGGGTCATATTTATAAGGCATTTGAGTGTCTATGATGTTATTTTTCCCTTTTTAAATGGAAAGCGTTCCTCATGGTGCAAGTTTCTTGTAAATACGCTCCCACCTGTACTTGGCAAATTTAGATTTTGATTATGGGAGTTACATAGCCATGTTAATAATGTCCCAAAAATGGTGCTAGGGCATTCCAAAAAACGCTTTCATGTGTCTCAAGGACATTTTCAGTCATTTCCTCTTGAATGCAGGTATACGATTGATTTATATGCTGTGTTTAAAAACGATTTTTTGAAATGAATTACATTTCTGGATATGTACTGCTAGAGCTTCATAGGTTGTTTTGGGTCATATTTATAAGGCATATGAGTGTCTATTATGTTATTTTACCCTTTTTAAATGGAAAGCGTTCCTCATGGGGCAAGTTTCTTGTAAATACGCTCCCACCTGTGGTTGGCAAATTTAGATTTTGATTATGGGAGTTACATAGCCATGTTAAAAATGTCCCAAAAATGGTGCTAGGGCATTCCAAAAAACGCTTTCATGTGTCTCAAGGACATTTTCAGTCTTTTCCTCTTGAATGCAGGTATACAATTGATTTATATGCTGTGTTTAAAAACGATTTTTTGAAATGAATTACATTTCTGGATATGTACTACTAGAGCTACATAGGTTGTTTTGGGTCATATTTATAAGGCATATGAGTGTCTATGATGTTATTTTTCCTTTTTAAATGGAAAGCGTTCCTCATGGGGCAAGTTTGTTGTAAATACGCTCCCACTTGCGGTTGGCAAATTTAGATTTTGATTATGGGAGTTACATAGGCATGTTAATAATGTCCCAAAAATGGTGTAAGGGCATTCTAAAAAACTCTTTCATGTGTCTCAAGGACATTTTCAGTCATTTCCCCTTGAATGCAGGTATACAATTGATTTATATGCTGTGTTTAAAAACGATTTTTTTAAATCAATTACATTTCTGGATATGTACTGCTAGAGCTTCATAGGTTGTTTTGGGTCATATTTATAAGGCATATGAGTGTCTATGATGTTATTTTTCCCTTTTTAAATGGAAAGCGTTCCTCATGGTGCAAGTTTCTTGTAAATACGCTCCCACCTGTGCTTGGCAAATTTAGATTTTGATTATGGGAGTTACATAGCCATGTTAATAATGTCCCAAAAATGGTGCTAGGGCATTCCAAAAAACGTTTTCATGTGTCTCAAGGACATTTTCAGTCTTTTCCTCTTGAATGCAGGTATACAATTGATTTATATGCTGTATTTAAAAACGATTTTTTGAAATGAATTACATTTCTGGATATGTACTGCTAGAGCTACATAGGTTGTTTTGGGTCATATTTATAAGGCATATGAGTGTCTATTATGTTATTTTACCCTTTTTAAATGGAAAGCGTTCCTCATGGGGCAAGTTTGTTGTAAATACGCTCTCACCTGTGCTTGGCAAATTTAGATTTTGATTATGGAAGTTAAATAGCCATGTTAATAATGTCCCAAAAATGGTGCTAGGTCATTCCAAAAAACGTTTTCATGTGTATTAAGGATATTTTAAGTCAATGAGGAAACACAGGTGATGTAATTCTGATATGAGGAAAATAAACTCCACATTTTTCAATTACATCACTAGTGTTTCCTAAGTTTATGAATGACATTGTGCAGATGAAGTTTAGGTGTGACCACAGATTCAAAAGAGGTCTGCCCTTTGTTCAAGAGTGAAGAGGACATGACTTACTTCATTGGTAGGCCTTTACAAGTATTATCTCCTTTGTTTTCTTCAGTGAAAATCTTATCTGCAACCATGTGTTGGCCTCACCTCAAACAAACAAAACAGGTGATGGACCGAATGTGGATCAATGACACATTCACCCCAGTCCAAAGATCTGGGCCTAAACAAACCTTTAGATAGGCCACACCTCATCGTCATCCTGAATTAATCATTTGAAATGTTAGGGAGAGATTTATGATTGTTGTATGCCTGTTTTGTAACACTGTGTGTCATTTTTGTGACGCAGTGCTGGTGCAAAAGATTTGCTATGTTAAATAATAAGTAGGGCGTTAAGTTTTTGATGACTGTTAATCATTTACTGTTTGGTAATAGTGGTTAATAACATTTTTTATTATATTTGTCCACAGATTCAACTGCAGTTCTTTTCTAAATTTGAAAAATGCCAACAAAGAATCGAATTAGAAAGGCTAGAAAACGTCAAAGACAGCAGGATGATCTTTTATTGCAGCAGTCCTCTCCCAAAAATACTTTTAAAATCACCAAGAAAGCTCCGGGTAAGAGCACGAAATCATTCTTAAGAAATATTTGTAGTAAAAAAAGTATTTATCCAAAAAATGTTTCAGTTCAGAAAAAGAAAAGCAATTTAAATGGAAAGGAAAGACCAATCAAAAATGTTACTGGTAGAGCAAGAGATAACTCTGTGCATGATAGTAGAAGGAAACAACAGTTTAGGGACATTCGAAAACTAATGTTCCGCAATAGGATAATAGTTAATTTATTAAAAAATATTAAGAAAGGCCAACAGAAAGTGGCATTTTATAAGAAGAAGAAAAATGTAGAGAAAATTATTGATCATGCTTTTGAAATTAAGCGAAAGTTGTTTATTTTGGTAATCAATAGAATTAGGAAACTAAGCAAGGTAATTTCTGATTTCAAAACAAAAAGTAGATGGAAGAGAGTAGTAAATCGTAGTAACTTTTGTGAAGTTTTTTCCGGAGAATGGATGCATAGTTCAAGTTGTGAGGCATTTTTTAATGAGGAGAGTTATTTTCAGGATAATGATTTGGTGTTTGCAGTTGACACCAGTGGTCGAGCTTATGAAGTGAAGGATGGTTGTCCAGTTGAAAAAGAAAAACTTGTGACAACAGAGACAGATGAGGTGTTGGGTCATGAGGTTTTAGGAAGACGTCCTAAGGATCCTGTGTACATTTGGAAGTGTAGTTCTATTTGCAGTGTGCGACAGGTTTCCATCAATTTGCTTTGTGATTTTATACGGACATTTAATAAGAAAAGTTTGAAGCAGAAAATGAAGTTGTTGCAAGATTTAGATCCTTGCAGAGTGAGACAAATGACAGGTTTGCGTGGTCATTCACTGGCTTGTCTTTCCAGGAGAGTATGCTAGAGTGTTTTTCATCATTTCAGGATGCTAGCAGTGCATCATAATAAAGTGAGAAAATTAGTGAGAATGTTGTATTATGCTAAGAGTCCAGCAATTATGCTTAAACAATTATGTGCTGCTCTTTTGCATGGTTCTGAAATAGATGTGAAGAATATTTGTGAAGAAATTGAGTTTTGTTACTTTGGTAGTACAGATGAGAATGTTCAAATTGACTCAGAAGTAGAGGGTAATGTTGAAGATAATGTACAGGTTTCCAGTACAGATTATTTTCAGAAGGAAATTGCCACGTTTCAGATGAAATCAAGTGAGAGGCCTAATTTCACTTGTGTGTGTTGTCGACGCACTTATTATAAGAATCAGACTAAGTTAGTGGATTTATATGCAAAAAGTGAAAGGGAAAATAATAGTGAATGGAAGGATTTTGCCACATACTTGATGGTAGAAAATTCTTTTAATTTGGGATCGGATCAACGTGTGTGTACTTATTGTTGTAACAAATTAAACAAAAACCAGATGCCTGCTAGGGCGGTTCATAATAATCTTGAATTAGTTGAGATTCCTTCTGAATTGAAGGATTTAAATACTTATGAATCTATTTTGATTCAAAGTATTCATCCCTTTCAGGCTATTGTAAGATTGGAGCCAAAGACAGGGAAGTTGCCTCCAGCAGATTTACAGAGAGGATTAAAGGGAAGAGTTGTTTATTTGCCTCTAGATTTGAACAAAAACATTAACACAATTGGAGTAGAAAAAGTCAAAGAGGAACCTCTGGTTATCTTGGTTAATGGGGTTCCGACAAAGAATAAGAAAATATGGCAAGATTTAGTGGATGTTAGGAAAGTCAAAAAGGCAACAGTGTATTTAAAGACAAATAATAAGTACTATAAGAATGTATATGTTGCAGAAGAGGAAGTAAGTGATGAAGAGGATAGCGATTTGTGTGCTGGTCAAATTGAAAAAGTAGAGGCCTCTAAAAGTGAAGAAATATATGAACATTATAGTGTTCATCCTTTGCATTCCAAGGAAGTCATGGGGAATGCTATTGAGTTGTTTCAAATGAAACAAGCCAAAGGGAGTCCCATTAGTGTTTGGGAGGAAAGTTTGGAAGCTCGGTGTTTCCCACAGCTATTTCCCACAGGTCGAGGAGGAAGATATGATGAGCGACCTCATCAAATTCCTGCGTCTGAATATCGGCCTTTACGGTTGTATGCAGAAGATCCTAGGTTTCGTCAATGCATTCCCTATTTTTTTCATCTCCTGTTTATAAGCGATCTGTCTGGACTGTCATATGCAGTGAACCACATCTTAAAAAGTGGTATACAGATGCGAAACATCTCGGCAAGTGACTTTATGCATAAAGTCAATGTCCAAGACAGTATTTTGGATTCTCACCTAATTAATCTCATGGCGTGTCAGCGTGGTACTAATGAGTATTGGTACCGTTGTCATGGTGATTTAAAATGTATGCTGAGGAACTTAGGAACTCCAACATGGTTCCTCACTCTGAGCTGTGCCGAGTATGGCTGGGAAGACTTACTTGAATTTCTACGAGAGGCAAATGGAAATATTGAAAACATTGAATTCAAGACACCTGGAGAACTGTGTTCTTTGGATCCAGTGAATGTATGCAGGTACTTCAATCATAGATTTGAAGCTATGATGTCTTTCATCACAAATAAGAAGAATCCACCTCTGGGAGAGGTGTTGGATTTCTTCTGGAGAAAGGAGTACCAAGCAAGAGGTGCTCCTCATATACATATGTTGCTGTGGATCAAGGATGCACCTAAATTTGGAACAGATCCGGATGACTTAGTGATAAATTTCATAGAACAGTATTCTACGTGTGCTGTTCCAAACGCAACGGAGAAGAAAAGCCTAAGAGAACAAGTTCTACGTTTCCAAAGCCATCGTTGTGGAAAGTACTGTCGTCGTAAATTCAGAAACAAGGACAAGTTCTACACCAAATGTCGTTTCAACTTTCCACGACCGGTGATTTCTAAAGGAAGAGTGAACAGTTTGATGTCTTCGCTGCGACATAATGTGACGAGGAAATCACCCAAAAATACATACAATTTGAAAAGGAACGAAGAGTCCAAGTACATCAACGACTACAACCCAGTGATTTTGTCCATGTGGAATGCTAACATGGATATACAGTTTGTGGCTGACAACTGTATGGCTGTGGCTCGGTATGTGACATCTTACATCACCAAAAAAGAAAAGACAGAATTGAAGGATATGTGGGAGGACATTTCCCATGAAAAGAGCCTCAGCAAGAAGTTGTACAGTTTCAGTCTGAAGATGTTGTCGCATCGAGAAATCGGAGCTTACGAATGTTGTAACCGGTTGTCTTCAGCAAGTCTCTATGCGAAATCCAGGAGTATCGTTTGGGCGAGTCTTGGTCTTGCTGCAACGCGAAATCGATGTTCTAAAACCTGTCCGGGAAATTGAGTATTTGGCAGAAAAGGAACCAAACAGTACCGACATTTTGAAGACCAACATGTTGGATACATATTATCCAAATCGAAGCAGTCACCTTGAGAATGTTTGTCTATATGAGGTTCTACAAAATTATATATTCAAGGGGAACATCAAAGAAGATATTGAGAAAGGAGTGTATGCTGTAATTGGAAGTGAGGGATGTCTGGTCAAGCAAAGAAAATGCCAATTAGTAAACCATCGAAAATTGAGTGGCGAATCTCCAGAAAAAAAGGAATTTTTCTATTTAGCACTTTTGCAACTTTTCAAGCCTTGGCGTGCAGAAGAGGAACTGCTTGGAGATTTCCTCTGTTACGAAGACTCTTTCACTGCTGCTAAGGAGACCATAGAATGTCCTGCTTTTCCCAAATATCAAGAAATGTTGACTTTGGAAATTGAGCAGGAAGCAACGATTGCAGCTGAGATTGCTAGAGACAGTTCTCAGGACAGTCAGAGTTCTCTTTCATTGAGTCAGGATCCACTAGGAGGCCCTATTATCGAAAATGAAGCTGCCACTGCTATGAATGAAGTGGAAAGAGCCATGGCACATGCTCAGGAGGATGCAGTTAACTTAGAAGACTTGGAAAAACAACTCAACGTTGAGCAGAGGAAAATATATGATGAAGTTACCAAGCAAATTGAACATGGAATAAGTCATGAGAAGAAAGAGTTCTCATGTACATCGTTGAAGCCTGTCCGACTGTACGTGAGTGGAGAAGCGGGAACTGGAAAAAGTTTCCTCATTAAAGCAATTTCTTGTTATCTGCAGGAAAGGACTGAGTCATCGCTGTATTGTGTTGTCACCGCTCCAACTGGACTGGCTGCACATAACATTAAAGGGATTACTTTGCATCATCTACTGATGCTGCCGGTGGAGCATGACAACAAATTACAATACCACAAGTTATCTGGAGATGCTTGTTGTGAAGTTTCAAGAGTCTTGAGGAAAATGAAACTTCTTATCATTGACGAAGTAAGCATGGTTTCCAATGTCATGCTTGCCTTTGTGCATTTGAGAATGCAAGAAGTTCTTAAAACTGAATATGATGTGTTATTTGGTGGCAAACACATCATTGTTTTCGGAGACCTTCTGCAGCTGACACCAGTAAAAGGACAACCTGTGTTCAAAATACTCACGCATGAAGATACCAGGAAGTGCCTAGGGAGCATTGGCAACGTCAATATATGGTTAAATTTCAATTATGCTGAACTGCATGAAAATATGCGTCAGGCGAAGGATGAAGATTACAAGAATATTCTACAAGATGTTAGAATTGGAAAAGTGACTGAGCATGGGAAAGAAGCTTTACATGCACGATTACTGTCAAATTTATATCCCGAACAAGACGTTGTGCCTGAGAATATTTTTCAGAAAATTACTGAGAAGAAATCTGGAATATGTTTGATGCCAACTCTTGCAGAATGTGCCATCTTCAACAACAAAATGTTGAATTTAGAAAAGCAAGAGATTGTGAAACTTGAAGCTATTGACAAAATAGAGCATATGGGATCAACAATTATTTTGTCTGAGAATTTGAAATCAAAATTGGATTCATTAGAGAAGACTATATCTAAAACAGCGGGTTTTGAAAAGACTTTGAATGTGTGTTTAAATTGCCGAATCATTTTGAGAAGGAATTTACATGTTGAAAGAGGTCTGGTAAATGGATCAATGGGTAATGTTGTTGATTTTGAGAAATACAGAAGTAGAGATGGAATTGAATTTTTAAAAATTAAATGTGATGGCATTGAGGAAGTACAGCTAATTGGTCGTTGTTCTGCTAGGTTTTTGCTTGTTAAAGATTTATATGTTCGCCGTAAACAGTTTCCTGTTTGCTTGGCATATGCGGTGACAATCCATAAATCGCAAGGTTTAAGTGTAGATACTGCATTGGTGAATATTGGCAGTTCTGTGTTCAAGGAGGGTATGGCATATGTGGCATTGTCACGAGTTAGAAGTTTATCGGGATTGTACCTGATTGACTGTGATGTCACAAACATTTGTGCGGATCTAGATTGTGTTCAAGAATACAATAGGTTAAGAAAAGAGTATGCGCCACATTTGCCTCAATATCCTTTGTTTGAGAAACGTGTGGTAGGCCGGAAACGAAGAAATATCAGTAATAGTAGGGAGGTTGTAGCAAAAAGCCCAAAAGACGATGAACCGAAAATTGTATGCAGAAAGAAAGTGGATTCTGTTGAAGATGTTGTCGGTTTTCAATTTGAAAACAGTTCTGGTGTCAACTGCTATGCAAATGTAGTGGTTAATGTTCTCTTTTCACTAGAGACTTTAAAAGAACAGATTGTGTTCAATTCGGAACAAAGTTTATGCTGTTTGTTGAATTCTGTGTTAGAGAAATGTAGCACTGATCGAACAAAAGTAGAAAGTGTGTCTGAAGTTCGTTATCTGTTAGATGAATGTTCAGGTCAAACAGACTTCTCTGAAAATAATCAGCAGGATTGTCAGGAGTTTTTAATGTATATGCTTGATGTATTGCAAGATGAGGGTGTAGATGTAGATCACCTGTTTGGGCTTTCTTATCAATGGCAGCATGACTGCGAGAACTGTATGGTATCAAGTACTACTAGTGTAGATTCAGAAAGATTTATATATTTAACTTTGCCAGACAGTAAATCAGTCTCCTTTAATAAGCTAGTAAATGCAGCGGATCACAACATGGAGTGTAGCCAATGTAAATCTGAAATGATGTCAACATTATTTATACGAAGATATGGCCAGTATGTCATTTTAATGATCCAACGATGTAGGCCTGATGGATCAAAATTGTCAACTTTAATAAAAAAAATTGTTGCTTCTCAGCTGTCAATATCAGGAAGGACTTTTGTAACTGTAGCAATTATCTATCACGATGGTCCTTCAACAACATCAGGACATTACACAGCTTATTTAAAGTTTCGAAACGGCTGGTCATTCTGCAACGATTCTGTTGTAACTTTCAAAAGAAAATTGCCGTTTGACCTTAAAAATTCTTACCTGGTGTTTTTAAAACCAAAATTTTAAGGAAAGAATCTTGGGATTTCCTCTGAGGAATTGCAAAACGTTCATGAAGTAGAGGGAATGTAAGTCTGCAATGCTGTCTAGATTATTGGTCCAAAACTTTTAATTATAATGTCAATTTAAAAATCCAACTATATAAACCTGATGCAAGTAAGTCTGCTTCATAGTAAGCAGTATCAGTGTCATAGGAAAAGGAGAACATGAGTGAGAAAGAAGGGTAAGATATTAGTAGTCCAGGATTGTGAAAATAATCTTAAATGTTTTCTTTTTGAAAGTTGCGAAAATAGAAAATGACGGGATTTGATTGGAAGAATTACAAGAGTTGTGAATCGCTGCAACATGATTTGGCCAAGTGGAAACATGTGGTAGAATGTGAGAAGTGTTTTATTGTATGTAACATATTTTTCAAAACGATGGAGGTTTTCTTTCAGAAAGTGGCGGGCTGAAAATATTTATAGCACAACAGAGTGGACGCTGTTCATAGGACATCCTTCGACGTTATGGAAAGTAAGTTAATTTTAAGGAGTTTTGAATTCAGATTTCTTAGGTTGTATGGGTTTTTTAAACACAATCATTTTGATTGTGTTTTTTTTCCCCGCTGTTACATGATGAATACCTTCAAGTCACTGATTTAAGTGAAATTTGATACATTCTGAGAACAGCAAAAATAAACCATTTAACATGTATAATTAATGTTCTGCTTTTTGTACTTATGATATACATTTAGAAATGTGAGGTAGATATGGAGAAACTGAGTCTTCTGTAAGTGTCAAAGTTAATTCTTACAGTGCAGTACTTCTGGGTACTGTTTTTTTTTTAAAAAAACTGAATAGGCCTCACCTCAAAGAAACCTCTTGAAAGGACACATCTTATTTGCATCCTGAAACAATCATTTACAATGTTAGACACAATTTTATGATGGCTTTACATCTCTTTTGCGCTGCTATTGCATCACTATTGTGAGACATCAGCAGTGCAAAAGAAGCACCATGTTCCAAAATAGGCCTCACTTCATCAGCATGAAGATACTGTTTGTTTAAAATATATATCTTTAGGATTGTGTAGGGGACGTAGAGAAGCAGAGGCTTCTGTAAATGTCAAAGTTGTTAAAAAACAGTTTGTTTTTGAACCTTTTCCCTTCTCTTTTCTAATTTTTAAATACATGTTTTAATATTTTTGGAAATGTTTGTTCTTTCTTTTACAGATTGAAAGTATGAAAAAATATTTTTAAAAGTTAACAAGAATTATAAGGTAAATGTTTTCTACTCTTTTTACCCGCAATGCACTGCTGATGATGTCACTGACCATGTCATGAATGATGTAATAAGAGGACATGACTTACTTCATTGGTAGGCCTTCACATGTATTATCTCCTCTGTATTCTTCAACAAGCGTAAAATTGATCTGTAACCCTGAGTAGGTCTCACCTTAAACAAACCTCAGGAGAGACCACACCTTATCGTCATCCTGAATTAATTATTTAAAATGTTAGGGACAGATTTATGATATATGTATGCCTCTTTTGCGCCACTGTGCGTCAGTTTTGTGACGCAGTGGCGGTGCAAAAGATATGTTATGAGGCGTCAAAATTACAAATTGATGCATTTAGGCAAATGTATTATGCTGTTTTAAAACCGTGCCACATGAAACCGATGCAGCACTGATGAAAAAGATGCACCATGTTGCAAGACAGGCCTCACTTGGAGTCATATGTATCAAGCTAATTAGAATGCTTTGGCGACATATTTCTGCTGATAAAAAAAGCAAAACTTTTATTGCCTATGTTGATGATATGGCTCTATGTTATTTACATTTCTTTGCTGTTTCAATTAATCTTTTTCAGTTATTTTTTCTTTTCTGTTTTCTATTTTTTCTCTCTGTTATTCCACATGTTTTAATCTTATTTTGAACATTCACTCACATTCTCCAAGAAACTCTTCTTTGTTATTGTTCTACTCTCTTTTTTTTCTTTCACTTCCTTATCCATTTTGTTTTTCGCAATTATACCCTCTTCCATCTTTTCTTCGTTAAATAGATCTATTAAACAGTATCTCTGGTTTACTCCCTATAGCTGTCTTTCTTTTAACATTACTCTCTGTTTACTTCCCTTATACTAACTCTTCTTTTTAAAAAAAAAAAAAATTTTGGTTCGCTTCTAGTTCGCGAACCGGGCAGCTAACTGGAAAGCGAACCAAAAGAAATAGAGCTTGCCAGAGTGCTAAACATTCTAGCAATTTTATTTGAAAGGGGAGGTAGTTCTGAAAAGAACTTTTTTTTTAATGTTTTTGTTGTTTTATTTATTTTTATTTTTTTCTAAACATTTTTTGATTTTTTTGTATTTTTGCACAGTTTTATGTTTTTTTTTTGTTTTTGAAGGAGGGGAAACAACAAAAAACAGGCATTGAAAAGGGCTCAACAGGAGCAAAAAAAAAAATTATTGTCTGGGTTGGTTAGGGCAATTGTGATTTTCGAAAGCAATGTTCATTAAGTTTATGCTCATGTTCCCACATGAAAGTAATGCCCCGCAATACAAGCAGGTTAGTTTCATGTGTTTAAAGTTCTTTTGAATGTTTGGCACGGTTTCCTGTGCCTCTCCTCCAGTCAAAGAGATATGCAAGGTTGACCTGGCCACAGGAGTTGTTGGGGGATTATCCTGCAGGTCACGCAACTCTGCACGGCTGTAGTTGAGTGGATGCCACCTGGTCATATGGCGATGCATGGTATAGTTTCCCATGCTATACTTTTTTTCAGTGCCTCTTGATAGCCTTTTTTTACAGATAAGGCAGGTGGCATATTTTGCATTGACTTTCTTCTCCCCTCGAGGGATTGGAAAAAACTGCCAGATAAAACTAGTTTTCCGACGGGAAACACGGGGCAACTCCTGTAAGAACTCTTGTTCTTCTCTCTCCTCTTCTTCAAGTTCATCCCCTTCCTCCTCCTCTGTGTTGGCGATGAACCGAGATGATGGTCCTCTCTTCTCATGAGGAGGTGGAGGTGGTGGTGGGGGTGCACCAGCTGAAGCAAGTACAGAAGCCATTGCTCAATTATAGGTAAATGGTCTTTCTCTCACCAAGATGAAAGTCGGAGTGAGGAAAGAAGGAGGGGTTTTCATCATTTGGGAAAAGCAAAAGTTCTAAACCAATTAAAAGTGTTATTTTTAGGTCATATGACCTAGTCTTACATCATTTGGAAACTAAAAGTGAAATGAACCAATGAAAAGTTTTATAAACAAGTCACATGACTTGTTCCACTCACGTTAAGCGGTGCGCGCCGCGTCCCGGATCGCTTCCGGTTCGCTGTCCGGAGCACTTCCGGGAGCGCTAACGCGGCGCGTCATAAGACGCATTACGCGACAAAGTGATACGTCGCGCTTCCGCGACGCGTCACAGTTGCGCAAACGAAACGTTTACCAGTTCGCGGACTAGGTCGCGGCATCAAGATGAGCTAACGGAAAGCTTCCCGGTTTGCGAACTGGAAGCGAAGAAAAAAAATATTTAAAAAAAAAATATCAATAAACATCTAAAATATATTTTTGGATTTAAAGAACAATACATTTTACAGCTACAGATGTTAGCTTTTAAAAAACCAATGAAATTCACTGAAAAAACCATAGGTTATAGACCATATATAGTTAGGAATAAGCATTTACAAAACCTTATTTTACTCGCATAAAACCATTGAAATTCCATATATAGTTAGTTGCACTAACTATATATCGCGCACCCGCAATCCACTGCTGATGATGTCACATATTACATCATTCATGACATGGTCAGTGACATCACTGATGACATCACTGATGACATCTCAAATGACATCACTGATGACATCTCAAATGACATCACTGATGACATCACTGATGACATCTCATTTGACATTACTGATCACATCACTGATGATATCATTCATGTGATAATACGATGAACCTCTTCAGACTCTAATATAACCTTAGATACAATCAGTGTAAACAGACACTCACACACTGTCACTCATCCATGGACTTACTCACACACCTAGTCAGTCATGCAAAGAATCAATCACACCTCCATTTCCTCAACTATACAGTTATACAAACTTTACTTATTCAAACATATACTAACACATATTTACTCTCTTATACAATCCCTGATACAAGTTCACAATGATCCATACAGCCACTCACACATTCACTGGCTCTTATGCACAGTTATTTATATATGTCAACTCTCACATGTACTGTGTTTTACATATGTACTTACTTTGACATGTAGCACTGAGATATCCATTCACTCACCAATACACTCATGCACACAGTCAACCGCCCATACAGCTGTTTCTACATGCACTTTTGAAACCATACATCTAGTGAATCAACTGCTCACACATCTATGCACAGAGTTATACACCTCCCAGCCACCCACACACACACTCAGTCTCCCATACAAATACTTGGGCAACCAATCAATAACCCATATAGTTACTCATATAGCTACTTATCAACACATGCAACAGTTTACAGAACAACAGACATAATGATGCACAAATTAAGACAGTTTAGTCACTAACCCATGCACTCAGTGAGACACATTTAATCACTCACTCATACAGTCAGTCATGCACCTACTAAATCCTTCATCCAGACACTTATACATCCACTCATTCTTCAATATGTAAGACATATTTTAACTTTACAGAAACATACAGTCACTGGATGTTGTCATCAGTGATGTCATCAGTGATGTCATTTGAGATGTCATCAGTGATGTCATCAGTGATGTCACTGACCATGTCATGAATGATGTAATATGTGACATCATCAGCAGTGGATTGCGGGTGCGCAATATATAGTTAGTGCAACTAACTATATATGGAATTTCAATGGTTTTATGCGAGTAAAATAAGGTTTTGTAAATGCTTATTCCTAACTATATATGGTCTATAACCTATGGTTTTTTCAGTGAATATATATATATATATATATATATATATATTCACTGAAAAAACCATAGGTTTCACACCAGTTATAGTTAGGAATTAGTATTTAAAAAACCTATTAAAGTCACTGAAAAAACCATAGGTTTCACACCAGTTCTAGTTAGCTGGAAATTTTACTGACATAAAACCATTGAAACTCCCACGTTATAGTTAGTTGGACTCACTATAACTTGCGTGTGTAATGCACTGCTGATGACATCACATATTACATCACTCATGACATGGTCAGTTACATCACTCATGACATCACTGATGACACCATCCAGTGAATGTGTGTCTTTCTGAAAAATAAATATGTTTTATATATGTATATGTAAAAGTTGATTGAAGAAAAAATGTTTCAATAAGTGTCTAAATGGATTTTTTTTTAAAAAAATTGATTGGTTAACTGGCTTATTAAGTGTATCTCAGTGAATACATATATTAGAGAATAATGTTTAAAAATTTAAATATATGTATCAGTGTTTCGTTTTGTGTATAAGTGGCTGTATGGGTTGCTGAGTAGCTACATGTGTGTGTATATGGGTTATTAGATTTTTTTTAGTATCAGTATGAGTATCTGTATGGTTTGGTGGGGGTGTTACTTAGCACAGAGATGCATCAATGACTGACTCACTGTTTGTATGTTTTTTGAAAACAGCATATGTGCAGGACTATATGAGTGGATGAGTGTGTATATGTGTGTGTTAGTGATTGAATGCCTATCTCGCTAGTGTGTTTATCAGTAACAAGATATATTTTAATCTAGTATATGTGAGTATTGATGTATATAAGTCAGTATATGTGAAAGTGAGAGATTGTAAGAGTTCCTGTTTAAATAAGTATGTGTTTTTATAAGTGATTGTTTAAAAGAGTACATATGTGTAAGTTTCCTTAGAAGTAAGGTGGTAGTGTGTGTATATCTGTATATGCAAATAAATGGATGTTTATTAGTTTATTTGCATATGTGAGTATATGTGTGAGTAACTTTTTGATGACTGTCGGTGTGTAACAGGATGAATAGGTGTATCACTACATATGATGAGTGAGTATATGTATGAGTGACTATATAAAACTGTTGGTGAATGTGTGAAT
>NW_028244831.1:0-61990 GCF_964263255.1 Lissotriton vulgaris | reverse complement strand
AGTCTTGCGGGGCTCGACAGCCTTTCCCCACCTTGGCTTTAACGAGCCAGTGCAGAGATTTCTGAGATTTTTTACCCCAGTTCAGACATGGCCATATGCAAATCAGTCTGACCCTGTGCCTCATGGGAACAGTCCAGCCCAAACTGCCAAGCCATGTCTTCCCTGGACCGGAAATAAGCCTCCTGGGGTGGCTGAGTGGGCTAAAGAATGGTGATGGATTAAACCCAGATAATTTGACTAGGGGTGAGTGTTTGATTTGCTCAAACGCTCCGTCCATCACCCCCTTTTGTATCGCTTTGTTCGCCCTAAGTTGGCAGGGTATGCTCAGACGTGAGTACCATAAGTATTAAAAAATGCCAAAGAGGAAGTGAATCAGACAAGTTACTTTCATTGCCATTACATCTTAGCAATCTTGTTTTTTGACCATGCATCACAAGCCATGTGATCCATCTTGTACCACCGCAATGTACTCACACTGTACCACAGTGATGGCTTGTACAGAACACCAGAGTGGAAAGTTTCTTCATATTTAACTAAATAAACAATGAGTAATGAAGAAGACGATTTGCATCACCTTGAGAATGCAGATTCCTATAGCCCAGCTTCTGACCAGAGGCAGCGCCCCATAGGCACCCCTTGGCATTTGGCAAAGTATTCTTGGAAGCAGTTACCCTTTGCACAATAGTCATATGTGCACAGTGTAGGTCGTAGTGAAACGGGAAAGAGCCCAAAAACATTTTTAGGTCAACCATCAGCTTGCATGCGCTGTATCCAAGACCTTTTGGAGTCAAGAAACGCACTCTATTTCCAACTCCTACTCACCATTGGTTCCTGCCTCCATCGCTCTTCTTTGCTGCAGTCGCTTTCGCAGCCGATACCTCACTTCCTGTCAAGGCTAAGGAGCACCGGCCAACCACGGTCTCCTTACGCTTACTTTTGTTCAGTCCACGTGGAGTGGTGTGGCTCACTGGTTAGAGGCGGCAGACCTGAGAGCAGAGAACAGCCTGGGACCAGGGTTCGATTCCCGACGCGGCAGGGTCTTGGACGAGTATCAGCGGACTTGATAATTCTCGCCTCGGTGCCTACTCTAATCAGGGATCACACTCGGCAACTCTGGGCATTAAGCTTGCCTCATCTCCACAATGGCCCCTCACAAACGCCGGGGATGCCTGGTTTCACCTTGGAGACTCCCAGGAGAGACTATCTCACAGGGATAGCCAGGACAGGTTCCCCAGCGGTCTATAGCGCTACGAGGCCTGCGGTGCAGGTAGCAGTGCGCTTTACAAGACACACACAATTTACAATTCATCTGCTCTGCTGTATAGCAAACTTTAAAAAAAAAAGGTTGCTTGAGGCCCGTAGTTGCTTACACCGAGTCATCTAATTGATTTGGATTTAGGATAGGGGGTTTCATCAGATTGTGTGTATAGAAAAGATTTACTAATTCCGTGCATGAACCAGTTCATTTTTGTCACGTATGACTTTTTTTTTTGTCAGACATTGATTTATTTTCTGCATGAATTGATTTTCATGATGTAGCTGAATTACATTTTTACAAATTCCTTTTGCAAATGTGTTTGTAGCCCTTAAGGATACTTTAATGTGTTTATTTCATATTATATATCCACAATTCCGCTCGCCCGTGCTCTCGAAACTACATTACTTCTACACTCCGTTCAATAGTCTCAGCGAATATAATCTCAAGGCTGGACTATGGGAATGCCCTCTACCTGGGTCGTCCCCATGCATTGATAAGTAGACTGCAAGTGGTCTTAAATGATGCAGCTAGATTGATCTTCAGGTTGCCGAGACGGAGCCATGCCTCACCACTGTTGCATAAATTGCATTGGCTCCCCATAAAACAGAGAGTGAAATTCAAGAGCCTCTGTATAGCCCATCAAGCTATACCTGTCTATATAAAAGAACGCCTTGAGGCTTACACTCCTGGACGCTCAGTAAGGTCTTCTGAGGCACAAGTGTTGTCATGTCCTCGGTACAAACTGTCCTCTAAAGGCGGTAGATCTTTCTCAGTGCTGGTTCTGCTGCTCTGGAACAAACTACCTGAGCATCTCCGCAAAGAATCAAACTTGCTCCACTTTTGGAAATCGCTCAAAACTCTCTTGTTTAAAGAAGCACTAAGCACAGTTTAACCTCTGATGACCCGTGTGCCTTTAACTCACTCAGCTGCCGCTCTCTCTTTCCTGGGCCCAAGCGCTAAGAGACCTGTCTGTGATTTGGCTCTATATAAATCGAAATTAACATAACATAACATAACATTTCAATTTGTCATATCAAACTGTGGTTTTTTTACGCCCCTTGTAATTCCAAATGTAATACAAGTAGAACTGAATACTCTCCAGCAGAGGAAACTGTTTTGCCACAAACTTTTTATGTCTCTCATAGATGAAACAACATTGTTCAATCACTTTTGCGTTCCCCATGGCAGATCCTTCTAAAAATACTATTTGAGATATTGAGACAAGCTCATTGAATAACTGAGCTAACTTCAGTGACGTGCTGCATTTCAAAGACATTTTTATGCAGCACTTTATATCACAGTTTTACCACTAGCAATGTGAATTAAAGAGTGATTCATGATCACTTTAATGGGATACACCCTATCTTTCTCTGAAGGATGAAAGACTTAGGGGCATATTCGCAAGGAGCTATCGCAAAATTAACGGCACATTTGTGCAGCCAAAGTCGTGATAAATTTACCCCACCATTCACAAGCTGGTGCTAACAGCCCACAGCACTATTTTTAACGCAATAGTAGCCGCAAAAAACATTGCCCACGCAACTATCGCTAATGAGATGCAGAGTAAGCGTTTCCGTGACAAAACCTGCGACAACACCACACCTCAAAATTCACAATGACCAGCCAAAATGGCGATAAGAACATAAAACATGCAATAAGGCCGTTAGCAGCAGGAAATGTATACCTGCTCTGACCTGGGGTAAAGTCAGACGGCAGCCTGCGCCACAATAGGGAGCCCATCCCAGAGCCACGCCTGAAGACAAACAGAAGCCATGGAGCTACTGATCATGCAGCTTGGACACCCAAGAGGGCCACAACACCCACCCGGCACACACCCCCCGGACCACCACAGAGGCAGCGCAGACAAAGACAGCGGCCCCCCAGGAAACGCACCTGCCTCACAGGCACAACTTATGACAATGTCACTGTCCACTACAGGCTGAAAGGGACAACCATCCTACGCATCCTGGCCGTCATCGACCAACAGGCCAATGGCACCAAAACAGTGGACAACCAACATCCTACCCCACACCAAGCTGCTGGCCGTGCTGTACCTGTTGGCCCCTGGCACACCCAAACCAACACCGGCCAGAGTCAGCGGAGTCTCACAGACAGCCACAAACTAGTCCCCCATACCTGTCCTGGACATTACTATCACCCTGGCACCCCAGGCCTGTACGGCCAATACAATGCGCATGAACCGCTGGGGATCAGCAAGGACCATACACTATAGCCGGATGCACGCACGTGGGGGGCAATTCACTGCACACATGTCCCACCTGTGCCTCCTGGTGACACAGCACACAATCAGCACAACAGGAAATACACATAACACACCTATGTACAGGCAACATCAGAACACCGTGGGACCTTCACCAATGTCACCTCCAAATACACAGCCAGTGTACATGATCCCTTCACCCTCTGATATTCCATCAGCAACCAGCCTTCCCAGGCTGGCACCCAGAGAAATGCACAGCTCCTTTGGCAAGTTCCCAATTAACAACCAGCTCACCTGAACTCCACAACCATGCGATCCGCAAAATCTGGCAATGCAAATGTCACAAGTTCACAACCAACATGCACAACAACATGCCCACCCACCAGACACGATCGAACAATTTACAATGGTAACCTGGGCAAGCCGTGAACATGACCAATCAACAGCATTACACCTCAGCCACACAATAGATGAATGTGGGGAGAGGAGGCAAGCAGGCATGTGTGAAGGATGCAGTAGAATCACGATCGGGAAGTACACAATGCCAAGAGTGGCAGCGAAGTGCTGGACAGACCGCAGTATGAAGAACACACCCATATCCACGGCGACATACACCTTTGGTGTATGAAGTGTTGTGGACAGTGGACACAACCATGTCACCCCAGCCAGTGGGGGCCCTTGCAGACATGGTGCCTGTTATGCCCCCGTAAGTGAGAGCAGAGTTGGATGGCCCGGCGCATGCCATGCCAGCTTAGGGGTGTGAATAAAAAGCACTTAGCCCTGGGCGTGGTCCTCTTCCGGAAAGCCCAACATCTCTGCAAGGGCGATGCCTCCCACCCCGTCACGAGGCCGACTCTATCCTCGTTAGCGCAGTTGCCTGAGATCCTGTGCGCCTGCTGTACCCCTGCCCGCTGGACCATGAACATGTCAGGGCCTACCCTGCGCAGCCAGGCCACACTGATCAGCAGCAGACACCGGCATGTGTCAAGGAGGGCTCACCACATGCCAGTTTAACCTCCAAGCCCGAGGCCCACGACCCGGACAGGCTTTCAGACCACGGCTGTCCCCCCAACGTTGCCTCACATTACACCTTTCCCATGTACATATTCTACTGACATCCTCTGCGGCCCAGTGGATGTCATATGTGAAACCTTGTCATGGCTAATGAATGGCAGTAACCCCAAATACGGACCAGCGGCCACAGCACCAGACCCTCCCTGATCAGTAATTATTATTATGGAAGTTTGTAAAGCGCCTGGTTACGCGCACCGGCGTGTCCCCACGCTAGGTGAGAGAGTATGAGGTGGCCAGACAGGGAGGGTTACACAAGTGCTAACAGGAACAGGTGAGTTTTGAGAGCTCTGCGGAACTTGGCCTCAGAAGGTTCTAGACGCAGCTCCAGCGGAAGCATGTTCCAGCTCTTGGCAGCAAGGAGCCTGAAAGATCTGCCCCCCATGTGCGCTTTGTTAATTTTGGGGACAGTTACCAGGCCAGTGCCAGAGGATCTAAGCATCCGCTCAGGTCTATAAGGAGTGATAAGGCTATGCAGGGGCAGTAAGGCATAGTTCAATATGGGCATCCTTCAACACATGGTGCCACAAACCCTGTTCAACGCAATCCGGCAACACGTGCTGTTCAACACCTTTTGGAGACACGTGCTGCCACAAACCCAGTTGAGCGCCATCTGGTGACACGTGCTGCCACAAACCCTGTTCAACGCCATCCTGCAACACATGGATGAGGGATCAGGACTACCCTGCTGACCAGTAGGTCTCACATCCGCCACCTTGTCGTGAATCACGGAGAGGAGTAAAAGGAAAATGCGGCTCAGTCCGGACGAAAGCCAGGTCACAGTCACGGAGGTATTTACAAAAAGGGGTGGTGAGGGACAGAGTCTCAGAATTAAGCAGAAAGCTCTCACCCAGTCAAAAGATCAGGGCTAGATCCAACACCGTTTTTTAGCTCACTGCACCATCCCAGTTTCAGAACCTGGCTGTATGCAAATTAGTCTGTTCCTGTCCCAGTGCATGATGGGAACAGGACAAACCAAACTACAGAAGCCAATTCTTACACTGGGAAGGAAACAAGCTCCCGGGGACCGGTTTCTGGCATTACAGCCGTCTTCGGCCCGGTTTGCTTGAATCCTGATGGTGCAATGAGCAAGGGTCTCACATCTGAGAATACCCTTCCACGCTTAGGGTGGACAAAAATATTTACAAAAAGGGGTGGTGAGGGACAGAGTCTCTGAATTAAGCAGAAAGCTCTCACCCAGTCAAAAGATCAGGGCTAGATCCAACACCGTTTTTTAGCTCACTGCACCATCCCAGTTTCAGAACCTGGCTGTATGCAAATTAGTCTGTTCCTGTCCCAGTGCATGATGGGAACAGGACAAACCAAACTACAGAAGCCAATTCTTACACTGGGAAGGAAACAAGCTCCCGGGGACCGGTTTCTGGCATTACAGCCGTCTTCGGCCCGGTTTGCTTGAATCCTGATGGTGCAATGAGCAAGGGTCTCACATCTGAGAATACCCTTCCACGCTTAGGGTGGACAAAAATATTTACAAAAAGGGGTGGTGAGGGACAGAGTCTCTGAATTAAGCAGAAAGCTCTCACCCAGTCAAAAGATCAGGGCTAGATCCAACACCGTTTTTTAGCTCACTGCACCATCCCAGTTTCAGAACCTGGTTGTATGCAAATTAGTCTGTTCCTGTCCCAGTGCATGATGGGAACAGGACAAACCAAACTACAGAAGCCAATTCTTACACTGGGAAGGAAACAAGCTCCCGGGGACCGGTCGCTAGGTGAGAGAGTATGAGGTGGCCAGACAGGGAGGGTTACACAAGTGCTAACAGGAACAGGTGAGTTTTGAGAGCTCTGCGGAACTTGGCCTCAGAAGGTTCTAGACGCAGCTCCAGCGGAAGCATGTTCCAGCTCTTGGCAGCAAGGAGCCTGAAAGATCTGCCCCCCATGTGCGCTTTGTTAATTTTGGGGACAGTTACCAGGCCAGTGCCAGAGGATCTAAGCATCCGCTCAGGTCTATAAGGAGTGATAAGGCTATGCAGGGGCAGTAAGGCATAGTTCAATATGGGCATCCTTCAACACATGGTGCCACAAACCCTGTTCAACGCAATCCGGCAACACGTGCTGTTCAACACCTTTTGGAGACACGTGCTGCCACAAACCCAGTTGAGCGCCATCTGGTGACACGTGCTGCCACAAACCCTGTTCAACGCCATCCTGCAACACATGGATGAGGGATCAGGACTACCCTGCTGACCAGTAGGTCTCACATCCACCACCTTGTCGTGAATCACGGAGAGGAGTAAAAGGAAAATGCGGCTCAGTCCGGACGAAAGCCAGGTCACAGTCACGGAGGTATTTACAACAAGCATTAGAAATGCAATAGGTCTCGCAGCATTAGAGTTAGTGCTTTTAGAATTGTTAATAGTTTTTTTGTTGTAAATTTTTTTTTTTTTTTTTTTTTTAGGCAATGCAAAAGAATTACAAATCCAAAAATCAATAAGCAAATGTAAAAGCTTTAACTAAAAATCCTGCGAGACCTATAGCACTGTGTGAGGGTGAGGGGTTGAGGGTGAGTGAGGGTGGGGGTGAGTGAGGAGTTGAGTGTGAGTGAGGTGTTGAGGGTGAGTGAGTTGTTGAGGGTGAGTGTGAGTGAGAGTGAGTGTGGGTGAGGATGAGAGAGTGTTATTGTTATTTAGGGTGAGGTGTTGAGTGTGGATGAGGGTGAGGGTGAGGTGTTGAGGATGAGTGAGGATGAGGGATGGTGAGTGTAGGGTTGAGGGTGAGTGAGGGTTATTGAGGGTGAGTGAGTGTGAGTTATTGTGAGTGAGGATGAGTGAGGGTGAGTGAGTGTGAGGGTGAGTCATAGTGAGTGAGGGTGAGGTGTTGTGGGTGAGGTGTTGAGGGTGAGGTGTTGATGGTGAGGTGTTGAGGATGAGGTGTTGAGGGTGAGGTCTTGCGTGTTATTGAGTGTGAGTGAGTGAGGGTGAGGTGTTGAGGGTGAGTGAGTGACGGTGAGGTGTTGAGAGTGAGTGAGGTCGAGGTGTTGAGGGTGAGGTTTTGAGGGTGAGGGTGTGAGGTGTTGAGGGTGAGTGAGGGGAAGGGTGATTGTGGTATTGAGAGTTAGTGAGGGTGATGTGTTGAGTGTTATAGATGTTGAGGTGTTGAGGGTGAGTGAGGGTGAGGGTGAGTGAGGGGGACTGTGAGGCGTTGAGGATGAGTGAGGTGTTTAGGGTGAAGTGTTGAGGGTGTGGGTGAGGAATTGAGGGTGAGGGAGGGTGATTGTGGGTGAATGTTTGAGTGTGAGTGATTGAGGGTGAGGTGTTGATGCTGATGTTTTGTGGGTGAGTGAGGGAGGGTGAGATGTTGATGGTCATTGAATTTGAGGTGTTTGTTGAGGCGTTGAGGGTGAGTGAAGTTGTGTGTTGTTGAGTGAGGATGAGTGAGAGTGAGGGTGAGTGAGTAGTTGCGGGTGAGGTGTTGAGGGTAACTCAGGGTCAGGGTGGCTGAGGTGTTGAGGGTGAGGTGTTGAGTGTGAGTGAGGGGTTGAGGGTGACTGAGTGTGAGTGAGGGTGTGCAGTTGAAGGGGAGGCGTTGAAGGTGAGTTAGGGTGAGTGAGTGAGGGTAAGGTGTTGAGGGTGAGTGAGTGATGTTGAGGTGTTGAGGGTGGGTGAATGAGGTTGAGTTTTTGAGTGTGAGGCATTGAGCGTGAGTGAGTGAGTGTGGTGTGTTGACTGTGAGGTGTTGAGGGTGAGGTGTTGAGGTTGAGCTGTTGAGGATGAGTGTTGCTGCTAGTTGTTGAGTGTGGATTATTGAGAGTGAGTTTGAGTGAGGTGTTGAGGGTGAGGTGTTGATGGTGAGGTGTTGAGGGTGAGCTGTTGAGGGTGAGTGTTGTTGATAGTTGTTGAGTGTGGATGTTCGAGAGTGATTGTGAGTGAGGTGTTGAGGGTGAGGTGTTGAAGGTGAGGTGTTGAGGGCGAGGCGTAGAGGGTGAGTGAGGGTGAGGGTTAGTGAGGGTGATGTGTTGAGGGTGAGTGAGGGTGAGTGAGGGTGAGGGTGAGTGATAGGGAGATAAGTGTGAGGATGAGTGAGGGTGAGGATGAGGGTGAGAGTTTGAGGGTGAGTGATGGTGAGTGTTTGAGTCTTAGTGAGGGTGAGATGTTTTGGGTGGGTGAGGGGGGTGTGTGAGAGTGTGTGTGTGAGTGGTGTGAGTGTTAAGGTTGTTGTGTATGAGGGCTGTTAGTATGAGGCATTTGAGGGTGAGGGGGTGAGTGTGAGTGTGATGGGAGGGTAGGCATAGTGAGTGATGTTGAGGGGGTAAGGGAGTGTAAGGGAGAGTGAGGGTGAGACTGAGCGGGGGTGAGCGGGTGAGTGAGGGAGTGTTTGAGAGTGTAAGTGAGGGAGTGTGTGAGGTGTTGTGTGAGAGCGTGAGTGATGGGGTGTGTGAGGTGTGTGTGAGAGTGTGTGTGAGAATGTGAGTGTGTGTTAGGGTGAATGAGGGTGAATGAGGGGGTGTGTGGGGGGTGAGGGTGGGGTGTTGAGGGAGTGAGTTTTAGTGTGTGAGTGCTGATGTAGATGGGATGAGTGTGAGGGGGTGAGTGTTAAGGGGTGTGAGGGGGTGTGGATGAGTGAAGTTGTTTGCGTGATAGTGTTTCAAGTGTTGTGAGTGTGATAGTGTTGTGCTTTTTTTAGGGGAGCGTGTTTGTGTGAGGGTAAAATTTTTGAGGCTGAGGGGGTGTGTGTGTGTGAGCGTTATTGAGGGTGTGTGTGGAGTTGTGTTTTAGAGTGTGTCTGAAGGTGTTTGACGGTGTGTGAGGGTGAGGTTGTGTGAGTGTGAATTTCAGTAATTGGGATTGAGTGGGTGTGTGAGGGTGATGGGGTGTGAGGGTGAGGAGGTGTGAGTGTGTGAGTGTGAGTGTGAGTAAGTGTGTGTGAGGCTGAAGGTGTGTGAGGGTGTATGAGGGAGATGTTGTGTTAGCGTTATTGCGGGGGTGTGAAAGAGTGTGAATTTTTTTTTGTGTGAAGGTGATGTTATGAGTGTGTGTCTATGTTAATCGTAACAAAGTAATGTGCTGTTTAGTAATAAAATGTGTCACATGTCCCCTTTGTATGTCTTCTGTCTAATGTGTATAGTAGTATGTAATGTACGTGTGTATGTATTGTAGTAAGTGTGTTATTTTGTGTTAACGTGTATGTGGAGTCCCTTTTTTATTTTTATGTTAAAATGGCCGACGTATTGCGTCACGTCGACGTCTGCTCTGTTTAGCGGTCTAGTTTTTTTTTGACTTGTGTGTGTTTTGTGTTTACGTTTTTTTTTAGCCAATCGGAGCGCGACGTTTTTGACGTAGCGTTCCGATTTGCATACGTCAACTGTGGAATTCCCCATAGTTCGAGAATGTTGGTGCGCGGAAGGCGTGTTCTTGTTCCTGTGGTGTTGCTGCGTCGTTTGACAGGTAAGAATGTAATTGTAAGTTTTTTTAAATGTAATGTACAGTAGTCTATATAGTATGTTAAAGTTAATTACTTTCGGAATGTATTTATTTCGTTCGTAATATTTGGAAATGTTTGTAAAGTAACGTAAACTTCTGTTTTTTATTGGCGATATGTAAAGCATATGTATTGTTAAACTGTAATGTAAACTATTAATGTGTTTTTTGCGTTAATTAGACGTACAAAAGGTGTTTGTTTAATTTTCACGTGCAAAATGTGTTTGATAATATATTGATGTAAGTTGTGTTTGCATTATTTATTTGATATGTTTTGTTAAACAGTAATGGAATGTATTTTTTTGCCTTATTTGGTAATTTGACGTTCAAAAGGTGTTTGTTTAATTGAAAGTGCTAAATGTGTTGTAATATATTGATGTAAGTTGTTTTTGCATTATCTATGTATGTGATGCTGAATTAGCCGGATAATTTGTTAGTGACGTAGTTGAAGTATGAATTGAAAGTTTGTGTATTTGCTGACTGTCGTATTTTTAGCAATGTATGAACGACATGTACAGTGAAGCAATGTGTTATTCGTTAGCTTTTTGCGACTAAATAGTTCTAAGTTCGTAATATGTTTCTTCTATTCGACCAAATTCTGTCAGGATAAATGCTTTTGTGATATGCGTATCTATTTTTGTTTAACTGTAGACTATTGTATTGAATGTGTCCCATTTTCCGGATAATTCTTTCTAGTTTGTTTCCCTTCAAAAAATTTGACAGTTTCGGAATGTTTTTATTTGTCGTCATCTTTTATTTTCCTTTCATGGAATTCCGTGTGAAGAAGTGCTATTGTTGTATGCGTCCGGTTTTTGTTGGTGTAAATGTTGACTAATGTCTATAATCCGTCCCATTTTCCGGATGAATAGTGATTGTTTATTGTCCGGCGAAAAAGTTGCCTGTTTCACTGGTGTCTTTGTACATCCTCGTCCTCCCTTACTGACACATATTTATAATTGTTTCCTTTGTGTATTATAGTTGTAATATCGTACGAATTAGATATAATTGTTGGCCCGAAGACTCATTAACATCCTTGCATCCTTTTAGGTCAATTATGTTTTTTTGGGTTTGTGTCTAACGTATCTTCAGCAGTACTCGTTCGACCCCATTGTTTTCCGTTCTGAAATTTTGTTATGTATAAGAAAAATGGGTAACATTTGTAAAATTTCTGCGTGGGTGAATGCAGCAGAGTGGGTGAATGCTGCAGAGTGGGTGAATGATGCAGATGGGTGAGGAGTTGAGGGTGATTGAGGATGAGTGTTGAATGAGTAGTTGTGGATGAGGTGTTGATGTTGAGGGTGAGTTAGTGTTACGGGATGATGGTGTGATGGTGAGGGTGAATGATGGTGTGCGAGTGTGAGTTAGTGAGACTTTTAGAGAATGTGTGTGGGTGTGTGCGGAAGTGTAATTCTTTGTGAGGCCGTGTGTGTGTGAGGGTGGTGTTGTGTGAGTGTTGGAGCATGTGCAGGTTTTTTTAGTGGTCATTCAGGTGAGTGTGGGTGAGTGTGAAAGAGGGTGAGGTGTTAAGGGTGAGTGAGCGTGATTGAATTTGAGGGTGTTAGTGAGTGTAGATGTGTGTGAAGTGTTGATGGTGAGTGAGGGTAAGGGTAAGGTGTTGTGGGTTAGTGAGGGTGAGGTGTTGAGTGTTATTGAGGGTGAGTTGTTGACGTTGATTGAAGTGGTGCGTGATTGCGGGTAAGATTGCGAGGGTGAGTGTGTGTGACTGAGGGTGAGGGCTTGATGTTGAGTGAGGGTGAGTGATGGTGAGGGTGAGTGAGGGTGTGGATTTGTGGATGAGGTGTTGAGGGTGAAGTTAGTGAGGGTGATTTGTTGAGGGTGAGGGTATGAGTGTCAATGAGGGTGATGTTTTGAGGGTGAGTGAGGGTGATGTAGTGAGTTAGCACTATGATGTTTTATATTTGTCTGACTTTGCTTAGTTGTGTGTTTTTTAAAGCGTATGTGAATTTTTTCACCGTGATGCATTTTATTGTGTGTGTGTCTTGTTGTATTGAAATTTCTTATGTATGCAAATTTTATGTTCTATTTGTGTATTTTCTTTTTTTATATTTTCTTTATTTCAGGCAATGAGCTTCTCCGATCGACAGGTAATGACAATTAAATTAGCAAATTATGAAAGAGTGTCTTTGTGACTTTGATACTTGTTTTTATGCATTTTCTTATTGTAAATTTAATGTAATTATAGTTTTATGTTTTTGTGCTCGCATTAACTTTCTGACTTTGTTCTTGCATTAGAGTGTTTTTGTGCATTTTCTTAATGTCTGCCATTTCGGTGTATTTGTGGCCATGGATTGAGTTAGGTTTTGCCGTACGTGTTTTTTGTTCGCTCTTAGCTTGTATTTAGTATTTGTCTCGTCCAAGGTATCCCTGAAGTCCATTTCTGCAGCACCGAGCAATAGCACATTATTAACATTTGGGACCCCCACAGTACCATTGCGCAACATGACATTATCACTTTTGCCCACGACAGCCGTATTTAGTACACCCCTAGTCTCATTTAGATATAGTACTGCAGTACTGTACATCTGCAAAGCATGCTTTTTTTGCTGTAATTGTGTGTTGAAGGTAAAAAAAAATGTACTAAAGCGTGCACTTCTGGCTGGTGGTGTGTGTGACTGTTGAAAGCGTGGACTGATGCATGTTTGTGTGCATGTATGCATCTTGAAAGGATGCACTGCTGACTGATGTGTGTGTACGCCTGGTGAAAGTGGGCATTGCTATCTATTGGTGTATGTGCCTGTTAAAAGAGCACATGTTTTTATTGTATGACATTTGCCTGTTGAGTAATGCTGTAGTGGTAATGAGTGGTGCTTTGGTGTTAAATGTTTGTGTGTGGTTGTAGTGTGATAGTGTTTTTTTGTTGAATGATACTCTTTTGTTGGTCTAGAGTGATGTTGGTGTGTTGCTGAGTGATGTTAGTGTGGTGCTTAGTAATGCTGTTGTTGTGATGTGTTGTTCTGTGCTAGTGATGAGTGGTGCTGTGTTGGTGTTTAATAATTACCAGCACAGCATATCTCAGCACCACAACAGTTGCACTTCTCCCAACAATGGCATCACTGATGTCCACGAATGCAACACCTAGCAATTCCACTTTATCATTCTGCACCCCCACAGTACCATTGAGCAACAATACAGCATCACTCTGCCCCACCACAGCCCCATTTAGCTCTCGAACAGTGCCATTCATACATACTACAGCTGTAATGATGACTTGTGTATATACACCTTGTTATAGAGTCCATTGATGTGTGTGTGTGTGTGCTTCATCAAAGAATCTATTTTTGTTTATTATGAAGTTTGTCTGCTGAGTAATGCTGTAGTGGTGATGAGTGGTGCTGTTGTGGTAATTGTGTTTGTGTGTAGTTGTAGTGTGATAGTGTGTTGTTGTTGAATGATGCTGTTGTGGTGGGGCAGAGTGATGTTGGTGTGTTGCTGAGTGATGCTAGTGTGGTGCTTAGTAATGCTGTTGTTGTGAAGTGTTTTTCTGTGCTAGTGATGAGTGGTGCTGTGTTGGTGTTTAATAATTACCAGCACAGCATATCTCAGCACCACAACAGTTGCACTTCTCCCAACAATGGCATCACTGATGTCCACGAATGCAACACCTAGCAATTCCACTTTATCATTCTGCACCCCCACAGTACCATTGAGCAACAATACAGCATCACTCTGCCCCACCACAGGCCCATTTAGCTATTGAACAGTGCCATTCATACATACTACAGCAGTAATGATGACTTGTGTATATACACCTTGTGATAGAGTCCATTGATGTGTGTGTGTGTGTGTGCTTCTTCAAAGAATCTATTTTTGTCTTGTATGAAGTTTGTCTGCTGAGTAATGCTGTAGTGGTGATGAGTGGTGCTGTTGTGGTAATTGTGTTTGTGTGTAGTTGTAGTGTGATAGTGTGTTGTTGTTGAATGATGCTGTTGTGGTGGGGCAGAGTGATGTTGGTGTGTTGCTGAGTGATGTTAGTGTGGTGCTTAGTAATGCTGTTGTTGTGAAGTGTTTTTCTGTGCTAGTGATGATTGGTGCTGTGTTGGTGTTTAATAATTACCAGTACAGCATAACTCATCACCCCTACAGTTGCACTTCTCCCAACAACGCCATCACTGATGTCCACGAATGCAACGCGCAGCAATACCACTTTATCTTTCTGCACCCCCACAGTACCATTGAGCAACAACTCCGCATCACCCTGCACTACCACATGTGTTGTTTACACAACAACAGTGTCATTTATACCTACTACAGCAGTACTGATGACTGTTATGTGTGTATGCCTGGTGAAAGTTCCCATTGATAGCTGTTGTTGTGTGTGACTGTTAAAAGCGTTCAAGTTTTTATTGTATGACCTTTGTCTGCTGAGTCATGCTGTGGTGGTGATTAGTGGTGCTGTGGTGGTAAGTTTTTGTGTCGTTGTAGTGTGATAGTGTGTTGATGGTGAATGTGGGTGAGGTGTTGAGTGTGAGGGGATGATGGTGTGATGGTGACTGTGTGAGGGTGAGGGTGAGTGATTGTTGGCGAGGGTGAGGCTCTGAGTCTTATTGAGAATGTGAGTGGGTGTGCGAGGATGTGTTAGATTGTGTGAGTGTGTGAGTGTGGATGTGTGTGAGGGTGGGGTTGTGTGAGCGTGTGGGCATGTGAGTGTGTGGTAGAGGTTATGAAGTTGATTGAGGGTGTGTGAGTGTGTGAGGGTGAGTGAGTATGTGTGATGTTGAGGATGTGAAGGTGTGTGAAGGTGGGGCTCGTTGAGGATGCCTGAGTGTAATTGAGGGTGAAGCGTTGAGGGTGAGTGAGGGTGAGGTGTTGAGGCTCACTAAGGGTGAGGGTGGGTGAGCGTTAGTGAGCAAGGGTGATTGAGTTGATGAGGGTGATGTGTTGATGTTGAGTGAGGGTGATGTGTTGTGGTTGAGTCAGGGTGAGTAGTTGAGGGTCAGTGAGGATGAGGGTGAGTGAGGGTGAGGTGATGAGGGTGAGGGCCTGAGGGTGAGTGAGGGAGTCTGATTGTGGTTGACTTTTTGAGGCTGTGGGTGAGTAAGGGTGAGGTGTTGAGGGTGATGGGCTGAGGCTGAATGAGGGTGAGGTGTTGAGGGTGAATGAGTGTGAGGGTGAGTGAATTTGAGGGTGATGTTTTGTGGGTGAGTGCGGGTGATTGATGGTGAATGACGTTGAGGGTGATTGAGGGTGAGTGGATGATTGTGTGAGGGTGAGGGTGAGTGATTGTGTGTTAGGGTGAGGGTGTGAGTCTTATTCAGAATGTGTGTGGGTGTATGTGGATGTGTGAGTGTGTGAGTGTGCGTGTGTAAGGGTGGGTGGTTTGTGATGTTGGGGCATGTGATGGTGTGGTTGAATTCATGATGTAGAGTGAGGGTGTTTGAGGGTGAGTGAGGATTTGTAGTGAGTGAGGGTGATTGAGTTGTTGAGGGTTAGTTCTTGATGTTGAGTGAGGGTGATGTGTTGTGGGTGAGTCATGGTGAATAGTTGAGTGAGGGTGAGGGTGAGTGAGGGTGAGGTGATGAGGGTGAGTGCTTGAGGGAGAGTGAGGGAGGCTGGTTGTGAGTGTTGTTTTGAGGCTGTGGGTGATTCAGGGTGAGGTGTTGATGGTGAGGGGCAGAAGGTGAATGAGGGTGAGGTGTTGAGGGTGAATGAGTGTGAGTGAAGTTGAGGGTGATATTTTGTGGGTGAGTGTGGGTGAGTGATGGCGAATGTCGTTGAGGGGGATTGGATGATGGTGTGAGGGTAACGGTGTGAGGGTGAGGGTGAGTGATTGTGGGTGAAGGTGAGGGTGTGTCTTATTGCGAATGTGTGTGGGTGTGTGAGGATGTCTGAGTGTGTGAGTGTTGTTGTGTGTAAGGTTGGGGGGTGTGTGAGGGTGGGGGCATGTGAGGGTGTTGAAGTCATGATGTTGAGTGAGGGTGTGTGAGGGTGAATGAGGATTTGTTATGTTGAGGGTGTGAATGTGTGTGAGTGTGGGGGTGGGTGAGGGTGCGTGAGTTAGATTGAGGGTGAAGCGTAGAGGGTCAGTGAGTGTGATGTGTTGAGGCTGAGTGATGGTGAGACTTGTTGAGCGTTAGTGAGTGAGGGTGATTGACTTGTTGAGGGTGATGTGTTGAAGTTGAGTGAGGGTGATGTGTTGTGAGTGATGTTGATTGTGTCACTGAGGGTGCGTTGTTGAGGGTGAGAGGCTGAGTGTGAGTGAGGGCTAGTTATTGTGTTGAGGTTTTGAGGCTGAGGGTGAGTGAGGATTGAGTTGTTGAGGGTGAGGGGCTGAGTGTGAGTGAGGGATAGTGATTGTTTTGAGGTGTTGAGGGTGAGTAAGGGTGAGGTGTTGAGGGTGAGGGGCTGAGGGTGAATGAGGGTGAGGTGTTGAGGGTCAGTGAGTGTGAGGTCTTGAGGGTGAGTGAGAAAGAGTGTGAGTGAGTGATTACGTAGTTGAGTGTGAGGTGTTGAGGGTGAATGAGGGTGAAGGTGAGTAAAGGTGAGGGTGAGGTGTTGAGTGTGAGTGTGGGTGAGTAAGAGTTGAGGACGAGGGGCTGAGTGCGAGTGAGTTGGTGAGTGTGAGTGAGGGGGAGGTATTGTGGGTGAGTGAGGGTGAGGTATTGAGGGTGAGTGAGGGTGTATTTTGAGGATGAGTGAGGGTGAGTTGTTAAGGGTGAGTGAGGGTGAGGTCCTGAGGGTGATTGAGCTTGAGTGAATGGAAGTGAGGGTGACTTAGGGTGTGATTGGCATATGTGATTGTCGCCCATGTGTTAATGTTGATTCTAATGTTAAAAAAACTATTTTTGTATGTGTATACGTTTTTAATTTTTTTTCGTGTATGTACTTAAAATGTGTATTATTTCTGTTGTAGTAAAGGGTATTACGCAATGTATCCCCTTTACGTTTGTTACGTAAGGGATGTTAGCGTTCTATCTTTTATTTGATGGTGATGTAATGTTGTGCGCTACGTTATTTTTAGTAAATCGCAGCTCTACGTTGTGTGACGTAGCGTTGCATTTGCCGTGCGTGAACGGGGCGTTTTCTACATTGGTGTGAATGTTTGAGCGGTAAAGGTGTGTTATTCCTCCGTCGTTGTTGGTGCGTCGTTGGAGTGGTAAGATGTACATTGATTAACATTGAGGACATGAATTAGAATGTATTAATACTTGTGTGTATATACGTGTTATTCATAATGTTTTATTATGATGTATGAGTGTTTTATTTGTATTTCGCATTGTGTATTATCGATGTTCGAGTTACAATCTTCTTTAGTAGTGTTGTAAAAGATATATGTTTGTTAAAAAATTTTTTTTCTAAAAGTTACATAAAGCAATGTTTTTATTTGTATGTATTATGTCTTTGACATTGCGTCCGTTGTGATTTCGCGCTGACTTTCCTTGTGTTTAGCAATATTTCTAGATCTTTATGCGAATTGTGGCTCGTGTTTAAGTTGATAGTTCGGGATGCATTGAGTAATCTTTGCTAGTGTCTTCCTGGAATGTATTTTCCGGCGTTTCGTTTCGCCAGAGGTGGCACTGTGATGTTTATTTTTTCCTCTGACTTAGCTTTTTCTTGTGTCATTTGTACCGGTCTGTGACTTGTTTCGCCAGTATTCATTTATTTTGTTTGTTGTTTTTTGTACTTAAAAGTATTATGTATGCATTGTGTATGTTTTTTTTGTTTCTGTGTTTCTTTTCTAATTTCTTCATTTCAGGAAATGAGCTGCTACGATCGACAGGTAATGACAATTTTATTGCCTTATTATGAAAGAGTGCCTTTGTGAGTTTTTATACATTTGTTGATGCATTTACTTTTCGTGATGTTACTGTAATGATTATTTTCGGTCTTGCTTTGCTAGCACGTATTTCCTGTCTGGCTCCTATCATTTGAGTGTGTTTTGTATGTTAACAATGGCTGCTATTTCGTTTTATTGTTTGACATGGTTCTAGTTTCGTTTTCCCGTACGTGTTTTGCGGTCGCACTTGCCTTGTGTGTATTAATTTCCTCTTGCACGGCCTTCCTTATGTCCATTTCGCCAGCAATAGCACATTATTAACATTCGGCACCCCCACACTACAATTGAGCAACATGAGATCATCAGTCTTTGGCAGTAGAGCTGTATTTAGAACTCCCCCAGTCTCATTTAGATATAGAACTGCAGTACTGTACAGCACCAAAGCATGCTTTTTTTGCTGTAATTGTGTGTTGAAGGTAAAAAAAAATGTACTAAAGCGTGCACTTCTGGCTGGTGGTGTGTGTGACTGTTGAAAGCGTGGACTGATGCATGTTTGTGTGCATGTATGCATCTTGAAAGGATGCACTGCTGACTGATGTGTGTGTACGCTTGGTGAAAGTGGGCATTGCTATCTATTGGTGTATGTGCCTGTTAAAAGAGCACATGTTTTTATTGTATGACATTTGCCTGTTGAGTAATGCTGTAGTGGTAATGAGTGGTGCTTTGGTGTTAAATGTTTGTGTGTGGTTGTAGTGTGATAGTGTTTTTTTGTTGAATGATACTGTTTTGTTGGTCTAGAGTGATGTTGGTGTGTTGCTGAGTGATGTTAGTGTGGTGCTTAGTAATGCTGTTGTTGTGATGTGTTGTTCTGTGCTAGTGATGAGTGGTGCTGTGTTGGTGTTTAATAATTACCAGCACAGCATATCTCAGCACCACAACAGTTGCACTTCTCCCAACAATGGCATCACTGATGTCCACGAATGCAACACCTAGCAATTCCACTTTATCATTCTGCACCCCCACAGTACCATTGAGCAACAATACAGCATCACTCTGCCCCACCACAGCCCCATTTAGCTCTCGAACAGTGCCATTCATACATACTACAGCTGTAATGATGACTTGTGTATATACACCTTGTTATAGAGTCCATTGATGTGTGTGTGTGTGTGCTTCATCAAAGAATCTATTTTTGTTTATTATGAAGTTTGTCTGCTGAGTAATGCTGTAGTGGTGATGAGTGGTGCTGTTGTGGTAATTGTGTTTGTGTGTAGTTGTAGTGTGATAGTGTGTTGTTGTTGAATGATGCTGTTGTGGTGGGGCAGAGTGATGTTGGTGTGTTGCTGAGTGATGTTAGTGTGGTGCTTAGTAATGCTGTTGTTGTGAAGTGTTTTTCTGTGCTAGTGATGAGTGGTGCTGTGTTGGTGTTTAATAATTACCAGCACAGCATATCTCAGCACCACAACAGTTGCACTTCTCCCAACAATGGCATCACTGATGTCCACGAATGCAACACCTAGCAATTCCACTTTATCATTCTGCACCCCCACAGTACCATTGAGCAACAATACAGCATCACTCTGCCCCACCACAGGCCCATTTAGCTATTGAACAGTGCCATTCATACATACTACAGCAGTAATGATGACTTGTGTATATACACCTTGTGATAGAGTCCATTGATGTGTGTGTGTGTGTGTGCTTCTTCAAAGAATCTATTTTTGTCTTGTATGAAGTTTGTCTGCTGAGTAATGCTGTAGTGGTGATGAGTGGTGCTGTTGTGGTAATTGTGTTTGTGTGTAGTTGTAGTGTGATAGTGTGTTGTTGTTGAATGATGCTGTTGTGGTGGGGCAGAGTGATGTTGGTGTGTTGCTGAGTGATGTTAGTGTGGTGCTTAGTAATGCTGTTGTTGTGAAGTGTTTTTCTGTGCTAGTGATGATTGGTGCTGTGTTGGTGTTTAATAATTACCAGTACAGCATAACTCATCACCCCTACAGTTGCACTTCTCCCAACAACGCCATCACTGATGTCCACGAATGCAACGCGCAGCAATACCACTTTATCTTTCTGCACCCCCAGAGTACCATTGAGCAACAACTCCGCATCACCCTACTACAGCAGTACTGATGACTGTTATGTGTGTATGCCTGGTGAAAGTTCCCATTGATAGCTGTTGTTGTGTGTGACTGTTAAAAGCGTTCAAGTTTTTATTGTATGACCTTTGTCTGCTGAGTCATGCTGTGGTGGTGATTAGTGGTGCTGTGGTGGTAAGTTTTTGTGCCGTTGTAGTGTGATAGTGTGTTGATGGTGAATGTGGGTGAGGTGTTGAGTGTGAGGGGATGATGGTGTGATGGTGACTGTGTGAGGGTGAGGGTGAGTGATTGTTGGCGAGGGTGAGGCTCTGAGTCTTATTGAGAATGTGAGTGGGTGTGCGAGGATGTGTTAGATTGTGTGAGTGTGTGAGTGTGGATGTGTGTGAGGGTGGGGTTGTGTGAGCGTGTGGGCATGTGAGTGTGTGGTAGAGGTTATGAAGTTGATTGAGGGTGTGTGAGTGTGTGAGGGTGAGTGAGTATGTGTGATGTTGAGGATGTGAAGGTGTGTGAAGGTGGGGCTCGTTGAGGATGCCTGAGTGTAATTGAGGGTAAAGCGTTGAGGGTGAGTGAGGGTGAGGTGTTGAGGCTCACTAAGGGTGAGGGTGGGTGAGCGTTAGTGAGCGAGGGTGATTGAGTTGATGAGGGTGATGTGTTGATGTTGAGTGAGGGTGATGTGTTGTGGTTGAGTCAGGGTGAGTAGTTGAGGGTCAGTGAGGATGAGGGTGAGTGAGGGTGAGGTGATGAGGGTGAGGGCCTGAGGGTGAGTGAGGGAGTCTGATTGTGGTTGCCTTTTTGAGGCTGTGGGTGAGTAAGGGTGAGGTGTTGAGGGTGATGGGCTGAGTCTGAATGAGGGTGAGGTGTTGAGGGTGAATGAGTGTGAGGGTGAGTGAATTTGAGGGTGATGTTTTGTGGGTGAGTGCGGGTGAATGATGGTGAATGACGTTGAGGGTGATTGAGGGTGAGTGGATGATTGTGTGAGGGTGAGGGTGAGTGATTGTGTGTTAGGGTGAGGGTGTGAGTCTTATTCAGAATGTGTGTGGGTGTATGTGGATGTGTGAGTGTGCGTGTGTAAGGGTGGGTGGTTTGTGATGTTGGGGCATGTGATGGTGTGGTTGAATTCATGATGTAGAGTGAGGGTGTTTGAGGGTGAGTGAGGATTTGTAGTGAGTGAGGGTGATTGAGTTGTTGAGGGTTAGTTCTTGATGTTGAGTGAGGGTGATGTGTTGTGGGTGAGTTATGGTGAATAGTTGAGTGAGGGTGAGGGTGAGTGAGGGTGAGGTGATGAGGGTGAGTGCTTGAGGGTGAGTGAGGGAGGCTGGTTGTGAGTGTGGTTTTGAGGCTGTGGGTGATTCAGGGTGAGGTGTTGATGGTGAGGGGCAGAAGGTGAATGAGGGTGAGGTGTTGAGGGTGAATGAGTGTGAGTGAAGTTGAGGGTGATATTTTGTGGGTGAGTGTGGGTGAGTGATGGCGAATGTCGTTGAGGGGGATTGGATGATGGTGTGAGGGTAACGGTGTGAGGGTGAGGGTGAGTGATTGTGGGTGAAGGTGAGGGTGTGTCTTATTGCGAATGTGTGTGGGTGTGTGAGGATGTGTGAGTGTGTGAGTGTTGTTGTGTGTAAGGTTGGGGGGTGTGTGAGGGTGGGGGCATGTGAGGGTGTTGAAGTCATGATGTTGAGTGAGGGTGTGTGAGGGTGAATGAGGATTTGTTATGTTGAGGGTGTGAATGTGTGTGAGTGTGGGGGTGGGTGAGGGTGCGTGAGTTAGATTGAGGGTGAAGCGTAGAGGGTCAGTGAGTGTGATGTGTTGAGGCTGAGTGATGGTGAGACTTGTTGAGCGTTAGTGAGTGAGGGTGATTGACTTGTTGAGGGTGATGTGTGGAAGTTGAGTGAGGGTGATGTGTTGTGAGTGATGTTGATTGTGTCACTGAGGGTGCGTTGTTGAGGGTGAGAGGCTGAGTGTGAGTGAGGACTAGTTATTGTGTTGAGGTTTTGAGGCTGAGGGTGAGTGAGGATTGAGTTGTTGAGGGTGAGGGGCTGAGTGTGAGTGAGGGATAGTGATTGTTTTGAGGTGTTGAGGGTGAGTAAGGGTGAGGTGTTGAGGGTGAGGGGCTGAGGGTGAATGAGGGTGAGGTGTTGAGGGTCAGTGAGTGTGAGGTCTTGAGGGTGAGTGAGAATGAGTGTGAGTGAGTGATTACGTAGTTGAGTGTGAGGTGTTGAGGGTGAATGAGGCTGAAGGTGAGTAAAGGTGAGGGTGAGGTGTTGAGTGTGAGTGTGGGTGAGTAAGAGTTGAGGACGAGGGGCTGAGTGCGAGTGAGTTGGTGAGTGTGAGTGAGGGGGAGGTATTGTGGGTGAGTGAGGGTGAGGTATTGAGGGTGAGTGAGGGTGTATTTTGAGGATGAGTGAGGGTGAGTTGTTAAGGGTGAGTGAGGGTGAGGTCCTGAGGGTGATTGAGCTTGAGTGAATGGAAGTGAGGGTGACTGAGGGTGTGATTGGCATATGTGATTGTCGCCCATGTGTTAATGTTGATTCTAATGTTAAAAAAACTATTTTTGTATGTGTATACGTTTTTAATTTTTTTTCGTGTATGTACTTAAAATGTGTATTATTTCTGTTGTAGTAAAGGGTATTACGCAATGTATCCCCTTTACGTTTGTTACGTAAGGGATGTTAGCGTTCTATCTTTTATTTGATGGTGATGTAATGTTGTGCGCTACGTTATTTTTAGTCAATCGCAGCTCTACGTTGTGTGACGTAGTGTTGCATTTGCCGTGCGTGAACGGGGCGCTTTCTACATTGGTGTGAATGTTTGAGCGGTAAAGGTGTGTTATTCCTCCGTCGTTGTTGGTGCGTCGTTGGAGTGGTAAGATGTACATTGATTAACATTGAGTACATGAATTAGAATGTATTAATACTTGTGTGTATATACGTGTTATTCATAATGTTTTATTATGATGTATGAGTGTTTTATTTGTATTTCGCATTGTGTATTATCGATGTTCGAGTTACAATCTTCTTTAGTAGTGTTGTAAAAGATATATGTTTGTTAAAAATTTTTTTTTCTAAAAGTTACATAAAGCAATGTTTTTATTTGTATGTATTATGTCTTTGACATTGCGTCCGTTGTGATTTCGCGCTGACTTTCCTTGTGTTTAGCAATATTTCTAGATCTTTATGCGAATGTTGGCTCGTGTTTAAGTTGATAGTTCGGGATGCATTGAGTAATCTTTGCTAGTGTCTTCCTGGAATGTATTTTCCGGCGTTTCGTTTCGCCAGAGGTGGCACTGTGATGTTTATTTTTTCCTCTGACTTAGCTTTTTCTTGTGTCATTTGTACCGGTCTGTGACTTGTTTCGCCAGTATTCATTTATTTTGTTTGTTGTCTTTTGTACTTAAAAGTATTATGTATGCACTGTGTATGTTTTTTTTTTTTCTGTGTTTCTTTTCTAATTTCTTCATTTCAGGGAATGAGCTGCAACGATCGACAGGTAATGACAATTTTATTGCCTTATTATGAAAGAGTGCCTTTGTGAGTTTTTATACATTTGTTGATGCATTTCCTTTTCGTGATGTTACTGTAATGATTATTTTCGGTCTTGCTTTGCTAGCACGTATTTCCTGTCTGGCTCCTATCATTTGAGTGTGCTTTGTATGTTAACAATGGCTGCTATTTCGTTTTATTGTTTGACATGGTTCTAGTTTCGTTTTCCCGTACGTGTTTTGCGGTCGCACTTGCCTTGTGTGTATTAATTTCCTCTTGCACGGCCTCCCTTATGTCCATTTCGCCAGCAATAGCACATTATTAACATTCGGCACCCCCACACTACAATTGAGCAACATGAGATCATCAGTCTTTGGCAGTAGAGCTGTATTTAGAACTCCCCCAGTCTCATTTAGATATAGAACTGCAGTACTGTACAGCACCAAAGCATGCTTGTATTGCTGTGATTGTGTGTGCAACGTAGCAAAAGTTCTTGTACAGTGTGCACTTTGGGCAGTTGGTGTGTGTGACTGTTGAAAGCGTGGCTTGATGGCTGTTTGTGTGGGTGTATGCATGGTGAAAGGATGCACTGATGACTGTTGTGTGTGTACGGCTTGTGAAAGTGTCCATTGCTAGCTAATAGTGTGTGTGCCTGTTAAAAGCGCACATGTTTGGATTGTATGTAGTTTGTCTGATGTGTAATGCTGTGGTGGTAATGAGTGGTGCTGTTGTTGTAAGTGTTTGTGTGTAGTTGTAGTGTGATAGTGTGTTGATGGTGAGTGAGGGTGAGGTGTTCAGGGTGAGAGGATGATGGTGTGAGGGTGACGGTGTGAGGGTGAGTGATTGCTGGCGAGCGTGAGGCTATGAGGCTTATTGAGAATGTGAGTGGGTGTGCGAGGATGTGTGATAGTGTGTGAGTGTGGATGTGTGTGAGGGTGGTGGTGTGTGAGTGTGTGGGCATGTGAGTGTGTGGTGCTTGGTGTTCTGTAGTTGTGATGTGTTGTTCTGTGGTAGTGGTGAGTGGTGCTGTGTTGATGTTTAATAATTACCACCACAGCATAACTTTGCACCACAACAGTTGCACTTCTCGCAACAATGGCATCACTGATGTCCCCGAATGCAACATGCAGCAATACCACTTTATCTTTCTGCAGCCCCACATTACCATTGAGCAACTACACTGCATTACTCTGCACTTCCACATCCGTATTTTGCACACCAACAGTCTCATTTAGACATAGTAGTGCAGTACCGATGACTGTTGTGTGTGTATGCTTGTTGAAAGTGGCCATTGATAGATGTTGTGTGTGTGACTGTTAAAAGGGTACATGTTTTGATTGTATGAGCTTAGTTTGCTGCAGTTGTGATGAGTGGTGTTGTTGTGGTAATTGTTTTTTTGTGTGGTTGTAGTGTGATAGTGTGTTGAGGGTGAGTGAGGGTAAGGTGTTGAGGCTGAGTGAGGGTGAGGCGTTGAGGGTGAGTGAGATTGAGGGTGAGTTAGTGTGAGGTGTTGAGGGTGGGTGAGGCTATGAGGGTGAGTGAGGCGTTGAGGGTGAGTGAGGGTGAGGTGTTGAGGGTGATTGAGGATGAGTGAGAGTGAGAGCAAGGAAGGTGTTGATGGGGAGGTGTTGTGCGTGATTGAAGTGGTGTTGTGGTGGTAATTGTTTGTGTGTTGTTGTAGTGTGATAGTGTGTTGAGGGTGAGTGAGGGTGAGAGTGAGTGAGACTGAGGGTGAGGTGTTGATGGTGAGTGAGGGTGAGGAGTTGAGGGTGAGTGAGGGTGAGAGGATGAGGGTGAGTGAGGTGTTGAGGGTGAGGTGTTGAGTGTGATTGAGGATGAGTGATAGTGTGGGTGAGTGATGTGTTGAGATTGACTTAGGGTGAGGCGTTGAGGGTGAGTGAGGGTGAGGTGTTGAGGCTGAGGGTGAGTGTGGGTGAGGCGTTGAGGGTGAGGCATTGTGTGTGTTTGTAGTGTGATAGTGTGTTGAGGGTGAGTGAGTATGAGGGTGAGTGAGGGTGAGAGTGAGTGAGAATGAGGGGGAGTTGTTGATGGTGAGTGAGGATGAGTGAGGGTGAGGAATTGAGGGTGAGTGAGGGTGAGAGGCTGAGGGTGAGTGAGGTGTTGAGGGTGAGGTGTTGAGTGTGATTGAGGATGAGTGATAGTGAGGGTGTGTGATGTGTTGATGTTGACTGAGGGTGAGGCATTGATGGTGAGGTGTTGAGGCTGAGGGTGAGGAGCTGTGGGTGAGTGGGTGAGGCGTTGAGGGTGAGGCATTGAGGATGATAGAGAGTGAGGTTCTGAGGGTGAGGGTGTGAGTGTGGGTGAGGCGTTGAGGCTGAGTGAGGGTGAGGTATTGAGCGTTATTGTTGATGAGTGAGAGTGAGTGTGAGTGAGGAGTAAAGGGTGAGTTGTTTAGGGTGAGTGAAGTGTTGCTGTTGTGGTAAGTGTTTGTTTATAGTTGTAGTGTGATAGTGTGTTGACGATGAGTGAGGGTGAATGAGGGTGATGTTTTGAGTGTGAGTGAGGGTGAGTGAGGGTGAGTGAGTATGAGAGTGATTTGTTGAGTGTGAGGTGTAGAGGGTGATTGATGATGATTGAGATTGAGGGTGAGTGCGGAGTTAAGGGTGAGGTGTTGAGGGTGAGTGAAGTGAGGGTGAGTGAAGTGTTGCTGTGTTGGTAACTATTTGTTTGTTGTTGTAGTGTGATAGTGTGTTGACGGTGAGTGAGGGTAAATGAGGATGAGGTGTTGAGGGTGAGTGAGTATGAGGGTGAGGTGTTGATGGTGAGTTTTTGAGGGTGAGTGAGGATGAGTGTGGGTGAGGTGTTGAGGGTGAGGAGTTGAGGGTGAGTGAGGGTGAGGTACTGAGGGTGAGTGGATATTGAGGGTGAGGTGTTGAGAGTACTGAGGATGAGTGAGAGTGAGGGTGAGTGATGTGTTGATGATGAGTTGTTGTGGGTGAGGTGTTGAGGGTGAGTGAGAGTGACGTGTTGTAGGTGAGGGTGAGGGGCTGAGGGTGAGTGTTGGTGAGGCGTTGAGGGTGAGTGAGGGGTTAAGGGTGATGCGTTGAGGGAGAGGTGTTGAGAGCGAGGGTGATTGAGTGTTTGAGGGTGCAGGGTGGAGGGTGAGTGAGGGTGAGGTGTTGATGGTGAGTGAAGGTGGGTGAGGGTGATGGTGATGTGTTGAGGGTGAGTGAGGATGAGGTGTTGAGGGAGAGTGAGTGTGAGGTGTTGAGGGTGAGTGAGTGTAATTCAGGGTGGGTGATGAGTTGAGGGTGAGTGAGTGTGAGAGAGGGTGTTATTGACAAATGTGAGTGTTTTGCATGTGTGACTCGTTATTGTAAAGTGTGTTAGTATTTGTGTATGTTGTTGTGGTAGATTGATGCTGTTGCAGTGGTGTAGAGTGATGTTGGTGTGTTGATGAGTGTTGTTAGTGAGGTGCTTCCTAATGCTGTAGTTGTGAAGTGTTGATGATGAGTTGTGCTGTGTTAGTGTTCAACTATTACCACCACAGCATAACTCATTCCAACAACAGTTGCACTTCTCCCAACAACCTAATTTGTGATGTCCACCAATGGAACACGCATCAATACCACCTTAACATTCGGCCCCCCACAGTAACATTGCTCAACAACACAGCATAACTCAGCACCAGCACAGGCGTCTTTAGCTCAACAGTCTCATTCATACATAATACTGTAGTGCGTGTAAGCTACAAAGTATGTGTATTTTGTATATGTTTTTCTAATGTCAAATCGATTGGCTAAATCTTGTATGTGGGTGTGACTATGTTGTATAAATGGAGTGTCTTAGTTATAATTTGCCTTTGGAATAGAAAAAATCACCATATAAGTAGTAAAATTTGTATTACACACTTGTTTATTTTTTATAAAAAAACACAAATATTTATTGTTTAACTTTGTACAAAAAAAAGATATCCTGGCAACATGCAAAATTTACTCAGAACATATTTCATCGTCTTTTTCTTTAAGAATCTTTATGATTTGCCCATTACAAAATACAACTTCAAAATTTTGTGGCAAAAAATGGACAAGGGCATCTCCGATGTTCTCAACGTCCTCATCTAACATAAACCATTTAATTAAGATCTCGTTTTCGATGGGCATCGATTGCAATTCGTCTGTGTTTGTCACTTTTATTGTGATGATACTTGTTTGCTCAGTAGAGCTTTCAACACCATAAATTAGAATGTCCATCTTTTCCTCTGGTGGGGCTGTTACCTGTTGAGAGAAAAGGAAAGCAATAATTATTTTTAAAATGTGTATACTTTATTTTTTGTGTAAGCCCTATAGTGGTTGAAAGGGACAGACTTGTTGAAAGGGACACATTGGGTGAAATGGACTGAGTAGGTGAAAGGGTCCCAGTTGTTGATAGAGTTTGAGTGGGTGATAGGTCGAGACTGGGTGATAGGTGGTGGTAATAATTTTTTTGTGTGGTTGTAGTGTCATAGTGTGTTGAGGGTGAGTGAGGGTGAGATGTTGAGGGTGAGTGAGGGTGAGGCGTTGAGGGTGAGTGAGATTGAGGGTGAGTCAGTGTTTGAGGATGAGTGAGAGTGAGGGTAAGTAAGGGGCTGATGGGGATGTTTTGAGCGTGATTGAAGTGGTGTTGTGGTGCTAAGTTTTGGTGTGGTTGTAGTGTGATAGTGTGTTGAGGATGAGTGAGTATGAGGGTGAGTGAGAGTGAGAGTGAGTGAGAATGAGGGGGAGGTGTTGAGGGTGAGTGAGGATGAGTGAGGGTGAGGAGTTGAGAGTGAGTGAGGGTGAGGGGCTGAGGGTGAGTGAGGTGTTGAGAGTGAGGTGTTGAGTGTGATTGAGGATGAGTGAGAGTGATGTTGAGTGATGTGTTGAGATTGACTGAGGGTGAGGCGTTGAGTGTGAGTGAGAGTGAGGTGTTGAGGCTGAGGGTGAGAAGCTGAGTGTCAGGGTGAGTGTGGCTGAGGCGTTGAGGGTGAGTGAGGGTGAGGTGTTGAGGGTGATTGAGGATGAGTGAGAGTGAGGAGTTAAGGGTGAGGTGTTTAGGGTGAGTGAAGTGTTGTTGTGGTAGTAAGTGTTTTTTTGTAGTTGTAGTGTGATAGTGTGTTGACGGTAAGTGAGTGTAAATGAGGGTGATGTTGTGAGGGTGAGTGAGTATGAGAGTGGTGTTGAGTGTGAGATGTTGAAGGTGATTGATGATGATTGAGATTGAGGTTGAGTGAGGAGTTAAGGGTGAGGTGTTGAGGGTGAGTTAAGTGTTGCTGTGGTGGTAAGTATTTGTTTGTTGTTGTAGTGTGATAGTGTGTTGACGGTGAGTGAGGGTGATTGAGCGTGAGGAGTTGAGGGTGAGTGAGTATGAGGGTGAGGTGTTGATGGTGAGTTGTTGAGGGTGAGTGAGTATGAGAGTGGGTGATAAGTCTAGAGTGGGTGATAAGTCTAGATTGGGTGATAGGCCTAGAGTGTGTGAAAGAGCCAGAGTTGTTGAAAGGTTCCGAGTGGGTGAAAGCTCCCGAGTGGGTGAAAGCTCCCGAATGGGCGAAAGGTCCCAAGTGGCTGAAATGTCCAGAGTGGGTAAAATGTCCAGAGTGGGTGGAAGGGGCAGAGTGGGTGAAAGGGCAAGACTGGGTGCAATTCCAAGAGTGGCTGAAAAGAGATAATTGCAAAACTTTGTTTGTTCGTTGTGCTTACCTCCATTTTGCTATGGCGCGTTGTATTCAATATTTTTTGGCAATTGAATTCATGTACAGTGACATGAGTCAGGGTCACATATTTCCCAAGATGTATTTTAAATAGTGACGCTTCTCTCCACAGTGTCACTTTTATATCATCAGTTGCATCTTTTATTGTAATGGATTTGAGTGGGGTATCTTGCCCATTGATAAACACCGTTTTTGCGTCCTCTTCCTACACAAAAAGAAAGCATTCTATTAAATAGTGATTGTAAAAACAGATATTACTAGTGCATTGTCTGAAAGGCTATATAATGTATCATATTTAACGACCCAAATGAACCTCCTTTCTAAAAGATTGAAATGTTTCTTGTAAAAAATGGCCTTGTACATAGTACTTTTTTTTGTAGTATACACCAAAGCACTGGCATCTTATATTTTTCAAAAGTTGTACTTGCTACTATGTGTGAAGAGTGCATAATGAAAAATGTGTCCAGTTAGTTTTTGAAGTTACTAAAGGTGTAATGTGTGTGTAAGTGAACTATGCATTTTTTAAGTAGACATGATGACATAAGTGAGTGTGATGGTGAGGTGTTGAGTGTGAGGAGTTGATGGGGAGTGAGGGTGAGTGAGGATGAGGCGTTACGTGAGGGTGAGGTTGAATGTAAATGAGGGTGGGTGAGGGTGAGAGGGTGAGGGTGAGAGTTTGAAGGTGAGTGAGGGTGAGAAGTTGAGGGTGAGTAACGATGAGCGTGAGTGTGAGTGAGGCTGAGTAAGGCAAGTATGCATATTTTTAGTAGACCTGATGACATGAGTGAGGGTGTGGGTGAGGGTGAGTTATTGAGGGTGAGGTGTTGAGTGTTAGGGTGAGTGAGAGTGGGGTTGAGGGTGAGTGAGGACGAGGTGTTACGTGAGGGTGAGTGTGATTGAGGCAGAGTTAGGGTGAGGCGTTGAGGGTGAGTGAGAGTGAGGGAGTGTTGAGGGTGAAAGATTGAATGTGAGAAGTTGAAGGTGAGTAAGGATGAGTGTGAGTGTGGGTGAGTGAGGGTGATTAATTGAGTGAGGGTGAGGTGTTGATGTTGAGGCTGAGGTGTTGAGGTGTTGAGTGAGAGTGAGGGTGACTGAGGAGTTGAGTGAGAAGTGTTGACTTTTTGAGGGGGAGGTGTTGAGGGAGAGTGAGGGTGAGTGAGGGTGATTGAGTGAGAGGTGTTGAGGGTGATTGAGGGTGATTGAGATTAAGGCTGAGTGAGGCATTAAGGGTGAATTGTTGAGTGTGAGGTGTTGTGTGTGAATGAGGGTGAGGTGTTGAGAGTTATTGAGGGTGAGAAGTTGAGGGTGAGTACGGATGATGCTAAGTGAGGGTGAGTCATTGATGTTGATTGTGAGGCTGAGGTGTTGAGGTGTTGAGTGAGAGTGAGTGAGTATTTGAGGGAGAAGGGTAGAGTTTTAGAGTGGGAGGTGTTGAGGGCTAGTGAGGGTGATTGAGGCTGAGTGAGGAGGAGGTGTTGAGGGTGATGTCATGTGAGTGAGATTGAGGGTGAGTGAGGCATTAAAATTGAATTGTTGAGGGTGAGGTGTTGAGTGAGAGTGAGAGTTGGGTGTTGAGGGTGAGTGATGTTGACTGAGGGTGAGGCATTGATGTAAAGACAGTATTTGCGTACTTTTGTTAAACACAAAAAGAACAATTCTACAAAATAGTGACAGTAAAAAAACATAGTAGTAGTGCATTGTATCACTGGTAATATAATGTATTATATTTCACGACCCAAATGAACATACTTTCTACCATAGTGCAATTTTTTTTTAGTAAAAATTGTCATTGTGGAGAGTACTTGAATTTGTACTATACCCCAAAGTACTCACATATTATATATCTCAAAACTATCCCTTTATACATAGTGTGAAAGAGTGTGAAAGAGTGTCTAATGCAAGCTTTTTTGATGTTGTCCGTGAAGTTCCTAAGGGCCCGATGTAGGTAAATCCCATTTTTGTATGTAGGTACCAACATCTGGATTCATTACAGAATCCTTAACAAATCTTTAATTACCAAATCGGTAAATAGCGAATAGGTAATGCGCATTAATTCATATGGGTTTTGAAGGACATAGGAATGATTAGGCATTACCGAATCGGTATTTACTGAATCTGTAATTAAAGAATTATGAAGGGTGCAGGTGGTGTCACTTTGACACCCTCCTGCCCCGCCAAAAAAGGCACAGGTGCCATGTGGCAAGCATACCTGCTGTAAGGGCAGGTCTGCCTGTCACATGCCATAGGTATTTTACCCTGGATTTGTATTCCATGGTAAAATACCGATTGTGTAAGCCATGTACAGAAGGTACATTGCCTACCTACATTACATTTCAGTTAATTTTATTGATTCTGTAAATCTACCGTTTGGGTTAATAAACAGATTTGCTAAAGTTACCTAAAATGTGCCCCTACATCTCAATAGCCCTTTACCGATGTGAAACGGGCCAAAATTTTTTTTTTTTGGCCGATTGGGATCGCTAAAGGGCTACCTACACCGGGCCCCTAAATGTGTAATTTGTGTGTAAGCCAACTATGCATTTTTGTACTAGACATGATGACATGTTTGTGTTGATACATCTGGCACATATTGTCCCTGAAACAGTCATCAGACTATTTATACTTGCAATTTCGAAAAAGCACAAATACATAAGATATGTCATTTACAATCCTAATAAGTCCAACTCTTCCACTGCAAGACAATATTTTTTTTTAGTTGACATGATAACATGTTTGTGTTCATACTTACGGCAATTATTGTCCCTGAAACGGTCATCAGGCTTTTTAGACTTGCCCGTTTTATTTCCTTGATGGGAGAAGCCGATGGTGCAGGCGGATGCAAAATGTTGTTTGCTTGTTGGATCAGGCCCTCCTCGATTGTCATTGCGGGAAATTTGGTTACTTTAGTTTGTTTTGTAATTAAAATTGTTTTGTTTTTGAGAATAAAGTTCCGTATCAGTAGTCCACAGTTTATTTTCGTTTGCTCATATAAATTTTCTTGGTAACAAGTACATTTAATTGTTCCAGTTTTATCTGCTAAAGCCAAATGGAATAAAATTTTCTGCTCTTGTTTAGCATTTTTGTACGTAGTTTTCCCTGAGCAGCTGATGACATTAACTCTTATTGGTTTCTGGTATGGTTTGTTGTCATCAGTATTAATGTTCATTATTTCTTCAATAGACATCATCTGAAATAGAAAATGTGATATAACATGTTAAATACAAACCCATATTGGTTTATGATCACTGTAATAGCATTCTAAAGTACCATAGTTGTGTAGTTGGTCATTTGTATATATATGATCTAAAATGGATTGGTAGTTAGTTGTGTAACTGTTAATGAGTTGTTGACATTGTAATTTTGTTTCAAAGAATCCAAGTAATTGCTTGCTGTTTGCATTTGTTTGAGATACATCCACATTGAAATCCCCTATAATAATCAATTTGTGCATGGGGTAAAAATCCGTAATATTAGTGATGAAATCAAAAAGAGAAGTTATAATTTTTAGGGGTGGTTTGTATAAAATAATAATAAGGTAATCTGTGTTATCAATCTGTAGAGTAAAATGTAAAATGTCTATCCCTTCAAGTGTCTCATAAATAGGCAATATAAATAAATCTTTTTTGTAGTACATAATCATTCCATGGTTTGTGTTGTATGTATGAAATTTATCAAATATAATGTGATGATATTGTTCTATACTGAAATCATTAGCTGTAGCATTTCTTGTAGTGTTGATCTCAGTTAAGCAAATAATGTCTGCTTGTAATATATTCCTATCCGCTACCATAGATGAAAAATTTTTCTGTAGTGATCTTATATTGTGTGCAATGATATTGAAATGTGCACTGTATGTATGTAACTGTGGGATATGTATTTCAAGTGGCATTTCTGTCCTTAATCTGTGCATTTCCTCATTAACTTGTGGATGTACTACAATTTTACGCTCATCAAAATTGTGTACATAGACATTTTGTATTGATTTTGCCCTGCTAATAGCAACATAATGCAAATGATGAATCTTGCTGTTATTAAAATGTATATAAAGTGGTTCAAGAGTTGCACCTTGTGTGCGATGTATAGTGCGTGCTGATGCTTGGCGTAAAGGAAATTGCTTCCGTATAATGGTAATAAATTTCTTAGTGTATTGGAAATGTCTAGCTATAGCATGTATTGGTGTCCATGTATTTTGTGTTTGTGAATGAAATAAGTGTTTATATTGTTGTCTGGTTGTTTCTCCTATAGTGGGATTGTCAAATAACAACCAAACAATAATAGGTGTATTGTTAATCAATTCTACTAATTGTACAACACCAGTTGCGCCATTTGTTAAACCATCATTGACATCCACATTGCAACTTAAATCATAACGAAGTTGTAAGGCAATGTGTAATGTATGTGAAAGGCCCATTGTTTTCTGTGGATCTTTGGGCAGTTGCTTAAGAATCGTTTTTTTCACACTTTCAGACAAATCAGAACTAACAGTATCGCTTGCTACTGTTATGTAGACAGGATAATCTTTGCAATGTTGTTCTAAAACCTTTTTGTTAATTTCATTAACTTCTAGATTAGTTGACATGATATATGGAATTGTTTCTAATAAAGTCTCATCAGGTTGTATTTCCCTTTGCTTAATTTGTGAAATATCTTCTTCAGTATGCTTGCCTTCTCTCAATCTGTTTAGTAATTCAGCAAATTGTAGATCTTCTTTTTGGCGCATAATTTTTGTTAATTCAAAAATTTTAAAATGTTCTTTCCACAAGTTAGCACTTAAAGGACCATACATTTGTGTCGAATCCTGAAAAATGTATCTGTCAAATACAGGTTTTAATTGGTAAAAGTCACCAATGGCTAAAATAGAAATTCCTCCAAATGGTTCATTAGATGATTTAATTTCTTGAAGCCTGTTATGTATAAAATTCAACATATTGTGGCCTACCATTGAAATTTCATCAATAATAACAACTCTAACATGCATCATTTCCATTTGTAGAGCAGTTCTATGTTCATGACTCAGTTGTTTATAAGACAAACTTTGCGACACAGGTATTTTGAAAGTGCTATGCAGTGTTTTGCCATTAATATTATGGGCAGCCTTTCCTGTTGGAGCAGTAAGTAAGATATAAACATTATCCGGATTTTCACCGGCCTTAGTGTTATAGTAGCGTAGTAAAGTTTGATAAAGTGCAGATATTACAAAACTTTTCCCAACACCAGCCCCTCCAGTGCAAAAAGTATAGCATGGAGTGCTAGTAGTTTTAAACCAATGCAAGTGATGGTAAACAAAGTTAAGTTGTTCTTCCGTTAAGTTTTGCATAAGTTGTTGGTATTTTTCATTGGGTAAAAGAACGTTAGTTGATCTTTGTTCTTCAGTTGTAGTTCTAATTCCTAAATCTAGAGCCAAATCATATCTATTATTATGTTCTGGATTTTGGTCTTCTGTCTGTATATTCACAGTTGGTGATAGAGGAGGTGAAATGACATTTTCATGAGACTGTTCATGAATAATGTTTGTAAGTTCACCATGCTGTTTGTTATAGATTTTTAGTTGTGTGTCAACAAATGTTTTAACTTCCAGATACCTATCATAGTAAGTTTCCTTGTTGATTAGTATTTTTTCTTCTTCCCTCCATGGATAGTGCAACATTAATATTTCTCTATAATACTCTTCCGGTTCATTATTTTTGCTAAATCTGCAAAAGCGTATTATTTTCCCTTGTCTGCGCTTATTTAAAGCATAATCATAATTATGTTTCTGTTGTTGTTTATTTCCGTCACTACATTCTATTTCTAATTCTTCCTCATCTGAGCTGTAAAAGTTTTGTTCTGCAAGTAAATCTTCGCAATCATTTATTTCTTTCCCATGTGTTTTTTTCTTCACATAGTTGAAATTAGCCGCATAGTCTGCTAACGTGCACATCTCTAATGATTGTGGCCGTTTGCAGTACTTAATAATAATATTTTCACATTGAATGTCAGTGGAATTTTCGGGCAAGTTATTAATAGTTTCGATATCACGCATTAAATAAGTTCTTTTCTCTGGACGGCTAGTATTAATAAATACAAATGATCGTGAGCTTTTCCGTAATGGTATTTGAAGAATTAGATATGCTGCTTCTTGAGCACTAATTTCTGTGCAGTTGAGGAATTTGTTCCCTATGTGTTTAAGTTGATCTTTGATATTACTATTGCTTGGTACCTCTTTAGCAGCTTGCGCTAGAAGTTTGCTAATTCCTCTTTGCGCTTTACTGATATATGAGATAATATAGACTGCACAAGCATAAGGGTCTAGTATAAACTGCAAGTCTATATTTGCTCGCCAAGCTTCTAAAAGAGTACTATTGTAGTTATTGATGAAGCATTCGGCTGGTGTTCTTTTTAAAAAAATAGTTGTTTTTTGTAAGCTAGTTTGTATAGAAGTAATATATTCTTTATCATCCATTTTAATGAAGTCCAAAAATTCCTCAAAAGAAAGTGTATTAAAAGTAGTATTATTCATAGCTTCCTGTATTATTTTCATATTATCTTGCCATTGGTTATTTGTCTCCTCCAGTGTTAATGGCTCTAATATGAGCGTTCTTGACATTGGATATTTGGGATATTGATATTTGCATGTCCGTTGCTGTTTACGTCTGCAATTTTTGGTGTGACCATGCCTTTGTAGATTTATTAACGGTTGTAAAACAGGGTTTTCAGACTTATGACAAGTGATATATTTGTCAATAAAGCTATTGACTTCTTCCACTGGTGAAACACCATACAATGGTGCTTTGTTTACCCAGAGTAATGCATGTATATGTGGAGAACCTCTCTGTTGGAATTCGACTCTGTAAAAGTAGTCTACTATTTCCCCAATTGGATTAGTGCCATTCAGCAAAACACAATTAAAGAATTTCCTAACTTGATAGTCAAACTGTCTTGCACATGTTATTGGATCTTCTTGTATTAATTTACTTTTAGTTTCCCAAGACATGTTTAAGAATTCTTCCTCTGTACATTCCTGTAAGTTTCTAACTCTCAATAGTATATTTATTAAATGGTGCCATTTTGTTTCTGCAGCAGATAATGTCAAAAAGAAAGTGGGAATGCCAAGTTGCCTTATCATAGCAAAAATATCTTTTTTGCAACCTTCCCAATATGGAGGTGAACTGCGTATAGTTTTTAATACTTTGTACCCCTCATTGAACTGTAAAACATTGGCAATATTACATTTAATGTCTTTAGCAGTTATTTTATTCCCATCTGTAAAATGTTTTCTGATGGAAATGTTGATTTTACCATGGATCTGCTTAATATGTAATTTCTTCAGTTTAAAAAAGACATTAGTAATAGATTTAGCGACTCTTCTATCATAACTCCTTAACTCTGCTTGGCAAATAGTACTATAATGTACCGGTATGTGTCTTTCCTTATTGTTAGGTCTTCGTTCACCACAAAAAATAGTAGGGAAAGCCAAAAACTCTGAATCTTTATCCTCATATAAACCTCTTGGCGTGTTATGTTCAGCTGGAGCGAAACTTAACACATTCAGCGAATTACTAGTAATAGTTTCATTTGTTAACATAGTATCCAAATTTCCAGCTTCTATGTTGTCCGAACTATCAGATGAATTGTTTGTTTCAGAAGTCTCATTGTGAGATTCTATTTCTGGAGGTATATACTCCCAGTCAGGGTTAATGGTAACACCATATTCATTAAACATTCGACTATTTTTCGCTAGCCATGTAGCTGCCTTTTTTACAGTATTTGGTCTAATATTCTCATAATGTGTATATGATTTATAGATTAATTTCCTTTTTAATTTCACTGGGATTGTCATGGCGTCATTAATTTGCCTTGGTAAAATTGTAACAGTTGTCATAACATCTGCAGGTACATTAACTACTGCACCTGATAATGATTTTTGAAAACCGCGTGGCAGACTCCGAATTTGTAAGAATGGTATCCTAGGTGAAACTAATCTTTCTTCTAAATCATATAATTCTAATTCAACTGGTACATTTGGGAAGCCCATGCCATTTACAATTGAACATGGTGGTATTTTGTTTTTGCGAATGTAATAATAGCAAGTCTTACAAATAAAAGTTGTTTTCTTGTTACTAATGTTACACTTGTTGAAAATTTCGGATTGGCTAACACTGCGTATATTTAGCAACGTTTGTTTATGCCACAGTTGATTGCAAAGAGTACAAATGTACTCTGGCCCATGCAATATTTCCCGGTGGAATTTGCGAATGATTGTATGGATTTGTTGACCTCGTTTCTGTCTTTGGCCCTGCGTGAAGATGGGTATGTTATTATCAGTAGCACTTAGTTGACTGTTGGTAATGTCTTCTTCAGCTGTATTAACTTTTTTTCTTTGTACAACTGTAGTTGGACATGTACTTGAATCCCTTTTTCTTTTCCGAGACTGTTTATTTGTTCCCTGGATAGCTTTACTATTACCTGGTAATTGTGGTAAATGATTGATATTGCTATTCCCTCCCTTACTTGTATTCTGTAAATGATCAGAAGACATTGATGTTGATGTTATCGTCTGATTAGGAGTACATTCAGTAGTATGTACCCAAATTTTTCTTTCTTGCGGCAGTTGACTATTTTTTTTGTGCACAGTAAGTGCTTTTGTAAAGGATTTTCTTTGAATGACTTTTATATCTATTGGTGTTAATTCAAATTGGACACATTGCTCAGCCTGATGTTTTAAGTTATATGCTAGTTTCATAACATATTGAATTAGCCCTTCAAACGAATTAAATGCAATTGTAACACATGTTCCGTTTGAATGAGGCATGCCTTCATGGTCCCTACTATGTGAATCAAATACAAAGTATGATTGCATATGTTTGAAAATAGCTATTACATAAACATTCATACAAAGTAGAACACCACAGTGCTTCTTAATAGTAACATTTAATGCTGTGCTAATATCTGGGTAGGCTTTATCAAAACGTTTAAGGACATCACCGTAGTAAGCATTCCGTAGCAAAAGTGAATATATCTTTTGATTGTGGTCTATATACCTTGGCAGGTCATCTGGATGCATAAGTGTTTCTTTGTTAATAGAATGCATTTGGAGATATAAAGCGTCCCCACGGTCCATTATATAATGCAGATCATTAGAGTTCCAAGTAGTTACTGGCTTGCATAAATTGTGCAAGACAGCAAAAGCACTATTTGGTAAGCATTGCTTACCTTGTGATTTGCTATTAAATTTGCTATTCCCTTGATGGTAACTTGCTTTTAAGCATTTCTGCATCTTCAAAGTTATACAGAAATGTTGTTATCAAATAATGTAAATTGAGAAGGTTTGTGAACTAAAAAATTTTTTTGGGGACTGTAAGTTATGAACTTTTAACAATTTTAAAACGAAGTGGCAAAGTAGTATTTACCTTAACTTCTGTTTCTTTTGTTGTTGTTTGAATAATCTGAAAGTTGAAAAAAAACATATTGTTTAGAATATATTTCTCCGAATTTTTGCCATAAAAGACACATTAGCATGTAAATAGTCTTTTAAAGACCTGTTAAGAGCTCTAGTGCTGCTGTGAGTGTATGTGCCACGGCTGGCACACAGGCAGGGTGAGATGATAGAGGGAGAGAGAGGGAGTGGGAGGAAAAGGGGGACAGAGAGAGAGGGAGTGAGTGCGTGAAAAGTTAATACTGAGAGACGTTAAAAAATGTGTGTGTGTGTTATGTGTTGCATTGAATCAGAGAATGGATGAGGTGTGAGGAAGGTAAAGGGAGTGAGAGGGAGAGTGATAGGAAGGGAGACGGGGATGGAGGGAGGGAGAGAGAGGGAGAGGGAGACAGAGGGATTAACAAAGTTAGAGTGAGAAAGAGGAAGGCAAGAGAGAGGGAGGGGGAGCTAGAGAAGGAGAGAGAGGGTGAGTGTAGGTGAGGGGTTGAGGGTGAATGAGGATGAAATGTTGAGGGTGTGAGTGTGAGGGTGAGGTGTTGATTGTTGTTTAGGTGAGGTGGTGAGGGTGAGGGTGAGGGTGAGTGAGGGGGAGGGGATGAGGGTGAGTGAGGGTGAGGGTGAGGGTGAGTGAGGGTGACGGTTTGATGGTGAGTAATGGTGAGGGTGAGTGAGGATGACATGTTGAGGGTAAGTGAGCATGAGGGTGAGTGAGCATGAGGGTGAGTGAGCATGAGGGTGAGTGAGCATGAGGGTGAGTGAGCATGAGGGTGAGTGAGGATGGTGTGAGTGAGTGTGAGTGAGGGTGAGGGGTTGAGGGTGAGTGAAGGTAGATTAGGCTTAGAAATTGAGGGTGAGTGATGGTGAGAAGCTGAGGGTGAGTAAGGATGAGGCTGAGTGTGGGTGAGTGGGAATGAGGTGTTGTGGGTGAGTGAGGTGTTGAGGGTGAGTGAGGCTGAGGTGTTGAAGTGTTGAGTGAGAGTGAGGGTGAGTGAGGAGTTGAAGGAGAAGTGTTGAGGGTGTGTGTGTGAGGTGTTGAGGGCTAGTGATGCTCAGTTTTATGTTGTTGCTGTCACCCCGAGCCTTAACCACTGACCCTGCCCCCACCGATGCGGTCATTGGACACTAAGTAAACATTAAATTTTGCCCCTGAGAGAAAGATTGTGAGTAGGCATGTAATAAAGTGTGTGTGTGAAAGTGTCCTTGTTCGTGGAATGTGTGTATGAAAATTTTGTTGTGGTGTGGCGAAGTGTTGGTGTACCCAGTTACTGTGGAAGTAATGTAGAAAGATAGAGAGGGAGTAAATGGGAGACAAATGGAGAGTTATGTACAAAGACAGAAAGGAAGGGAAAGTTAGGGAAAGGAAGGGAAATGGAGGGAGAGGAAGAGAAAGGGAGTGAGATGCAGGGTGATAGAGAGGGAGACGGAGAGGGAGGGAGAGAGGAGGAAGAAAAAAGGGGGAGTGAGACAGAGGGAGGAACACAGTTAGAGTGAAAGAGAGGAAGATGGGAGAGAGGGAGGGATAGCTATAAAGAGGGAGAGAGAGCTATAGAGATGTAGGGAGTCCGAAAGAGAAAGAGAGCGAGAAAATTATGTGTATGCCGGGAGGGCTCCGTGCACGAAGCCTTCGGCTGCAGGGTCCTGTGATTAACCTCATGGTCTGTTTAATGTTGTTGCTGTTGCCCCGACCCTTAACAACTAACCCTGCCCCCACCGATGCGGTCCTTGGACACAAAGTAAACGGTACATTTTTCACCTGCTTGAAAGATTGTGATTAGCCATGTAATAGAGGTTGTTAGCGAAAGTCCCCTTGATAGTGGATTGTGTTTCTGAAAAATTTGTTGTGGTGTGGCGAAGTGTTGCGAACGGATTATGACTGTACTATTCCCCCTAATGTTGTAATGTGCCTGTGACTAGTGTAGTAAGTGTATGGGCAATTTTTTTTTGGGTAGGCAGCTAATTCTGGCTTGGAATTGTTGTTGGGGATGGAGAGGGAGTGAGTGTGTGCGTGAAGAGTTAATAGTGCGAGACGTCCTGAAAAATGTGTGTGTGTGTCATCGTCTAACTTAGATTACTTCCTATATTGTATTGAATATGAAAATGAAATGAATGCGGTGTGCGTGTAATATTGAAAGTGTACACAGTGTGCAAGTAATGTAGAAAGATAGAGAGGGAGTAAATGGTAGACAAATGGAGAGTTATGTACAAAGACAGAGAGGAAGGGAAAGTTAGGGAAAGGAAGGGAAATGGAGGGAGAGGAAGAGAAAGGGAGTGAGATGCAGGGTGATAGGGACGGAGACGGAGAGGGAGGGAGAGAGGAGGAAGAAAAAAGGGGGAGTGAAACAGAGGAAGATAGGAGAGAGGGAGGGGGAGCTATAGAGAGGGAGAGAGAGCTATAGAGATGTAGGGAGACCGAAAGAGAAAGAGAGCGAGAAAGTTATGTGTATGCCGGGAGGGCTCAGTGCACGAAGCCTTAGGCTGCAGGGTCCTGTGATTAAGCTCATGGTCAGTTTAATGTTGTTGCTGTCGCCCCGATCCTTGACAACTAACATTGCCCCCACCGATGGGGTCCTTGTACACAAAGTAAACAGTACATTTTTAACCTGCTTGAAAGATTGTGAGTAGCCATGTAATAGAGGGGGTGGGCGAAAGTCCCCTTGATAGTGGATTGAGTGTATGAAAACTTTGTTGTGGTGTGGCGAAGTGTTGAGAACGGATTCTGACTGTGCTATTTGCCCTAATGTTCCAATGTGCCTGTGAATAGTGTAGTAAGTGTAAGGTGCATTATTTTTTGGGGTAGGCAGCTAATCATGGCTAATATGTTATTGGATGTGTGCTTGTGAAAATGTAATACTAGTAGTTGTACGAGTGGCTGTTTCTGTGTGTCAGCTTGTAACTTGGATTACTAACTGTGCAAGTAAAGGAACGAATGAATGCATTGTGCGTAAATCTTGTAAAGTGTTGCCTGTTTACGTGCAAATTAATGTTCAATTAGAACTTTTGACTGAAAGTTTGGTGCTGTAGTGGCGAAGTGCTATGATGTTACATTGCGTAGGAGTTGCATGTGTTGTATAAGGGTGGCAGTCAGTGTTTTGCCTAATGTGACAGGCTGTGTGTGATTAGTGTAAGATGCAGTGTTTTTCCTAATGTGACAGGGTGTGTGTGATTAGTGTGCTATAGAGAGGTAGGGAGACGTAGAGAGAAAGAGAGCGAAGAATTATGTCTATGCCGGGAGGGCTCAGTGCACGAAGCCTTCGGCTGCAGGGTACTGTGAATAACATCATGGACAGTTTTATGTTGTTGCTGTCGCCCCGAGCCTTAACCACTGACCCTGCCCCCACCGATGCGGTCATTGGACACTAAGTAAACATTAAATTTTGCCCCTGAGAGAAAGATTGTGAGTAGGCATGTAATAGAGTGTGTGTGTGAAAGTGTCCTTGTTCATGGAATGTGGGTATGAAAATTTAGTTGTGGTGTGGAAAAGTGTTGGTGTAACCAGTTAATGTGCAAGTAATGTAGAAAGATAGAGAGGGAGTAAATGGGAGACAAATGGAGAGTTATGTACAAAGACAGAGAGGAAGGGAAAGTTAGGGAAAGGAAGGGAAATGGAGGGAGAGGAAGAGAAAGGGAGTGAGATGAAGGGTGATAGGGAGGGAGACGGAGAGGGAGGGAGAGAGGTGTAAGAAAAGAGGGGGAGTGAGACAGAGGGAGGAACACAGTTAGAGTGAAACAGAGGAAGACAGGAGAGAGGGAGGGGGAGCTATAGAGAGGGAGAGAGAGCTATAGAGATGTAGGGAGACCGAAAGAGAAAGAGAGCGATAAAATTATGTGTATGCCGGGAGGGCTCAGCGCACGAAGCCTTCGGCTGCAGGGTCCTGTGCTTAACCTCATGGTCATTTTAATGTTGTTGCTGTCGCCACGACCCTTGACAACTAACATTGCCCCCACCAATGCGGTCGTTGTACACAAAGTAAACAGTACATTTTTCACCTGCTTGAAAGATTGTGAGTACCCAGGTAATAGAGGGTGTTTGCGAAATCCCCCTTGATAGTGTATTGTGTGTATGAAAAGTTTGTTGTGGTGTGGCGAAGTGTTGAGAACGGATTATGACTGTACTATTCCCCCTAATGTTCCAATGTGCCTGTGAATAGTGTAGTAAGTGTACGGTCAATTTTTTTTTTGGGTAGGCAGCTAATCCAGGCTAAGGTGTTATTGGATGTGTGCTAGTGAAAATGTAATACTAGTAGTTGTACGCGTGGCTGTTTCTGTGTGTCAGCTTGTAACTTGGATTACTAACTGCAAGTAAAGCAACGAATTAATGCATTGTGCGTAAATGTTGTAAAGTGTTGCCTGTTTACATGGAAATTATTGTGCAATTAGAAGTTCTGACTGAAAGTTTGTTGCTGTAGTGGCGAAGTGACATGATGTTACATTGCGTAGGAGTTGCACGTGTTGTATAAGGGTGGCAGTCATTGTTTTGCCTAATGTGACAGGCTGTGTGTGATTAGTGTAAGATGCAGTGTTTTGCCTAATGTGACAGGGTGTGTGTGATTAGTGTGCTATAGAGAGTGAGGGAGACGAAGAGAGAAAGAGAGCGACAAAATTATGTGTATGCCGGGAGGGCTCAGTGCACGAACACTTCGCCTCCAGGGTACTGTGAATAACGTCATGGTCAGTTTTATGTTGTTGCTGTCGACCCGACCCTTAACCACTGACCCTGCCCCCACGTCGGAGTGTTAGGAACGGAAGTAAAAATTGTGTAGAAGAGTGAACAGTTGGCTGTACTTACTTGATATATGTTGGTGCGCAGTTTCTTTCCCCCTATCAAGGAAATGTTGAAAGCGTACCAATAACCTACAAGAGATAACAAAAAAAAACAATATGTATCTGTTGTTTTAAACCAAGGTATGACCTGTTTTAGAAATGACGTAGTCTTTTGCTAAGTATTACCATAGAAAATGAAGATTTGCAAACACACATGTCGCAGAATAATTTAACACAGGTGCAATGTTGATATAGTAACAGTTCTAATAAACGCAACTAAAAATATCAATACTGTCCCTTAGATGTATAGAAATAACACTTGCATGCACTTACGTTCTAAGATTGAATGCCGTAATTTTTCAGTGGCTGTTGGTCGATAGCAGCAAGTTCAGCGCCGTTCTGTAAGTCGAAGTTTTGTCCTCGCTGGTAAAAAGAGAGTATGACTTAAAGTGACCCGTCCCTCTGCTTAAATAGGGGGTAACGATGCAAGAATCTTTTTTTTCTTTTTGTGTTTAAGAAAGGATCAAAGCTTTTAGTCCTTCCCTTGCCCCAAGGAAAAGTCACACTAGCTGATGTGCGCGACTTGGAAGTGTGAATGTTTGAATGTGTATGCAGATGGAGTTTCGACATAGGCGCGCCAGTAGACTTCACTGGGCAACTCCCTTAAGGCCATATAAGAATTTGCTCGGAACTCACAAAGCAAAGGGCCTTTTTTTTACGTTAGTGTAATTGGACTTCAACTGTCTGCTCGAAGTTACACTTAAAAATGGCATATATAAAGCATCAAAAGTATACAAAGTTTCACTTAAAAACATACAACTCTTGTAATATAGTGGCTCGAAGTTGTGCCGTTTAGGTTTACTATGAAAATACTTAAAATTGCCGAGGATGCGTCCATTAATGTGTGTGTGGCAACGTTTAAAAAAAAAGTGGGTGAATGAGAAAGATGGTGGATAATTTTGTTTGGAAAAAAATAAATGAAAAGACAGGTGTGGTGCTGAACGGGTCAAAGGCCGGATGCAATATTTGCCATAAAAGTTGTGTTTTCCGTTTCAGTATGAAAATAGTGAACATTGCTGCCTAAGTGGCCCTTACATGTGTCTGTGTGTATTTTTAAATGCTATGGGAATTTTGGCTGTGTGTGTACGTGTTGTAAATACAGAATTTCGCTGCGGGTGCGTCCCTTAATGTAAGGCTTGTAATATACAGGCTCAAAGTTGTGGCGTTTATGTTTAGTATGAAAAGACAGGACATTGCTGCAGATGCCTCCATTAATGTGTGACTGTCACCATAGAAATACAGTATGAGAATGAAAAAGATGTCCGATGATTTTGTTTGCCAATTGATAAATGTAGCGATAGGTGTGGCGAAATGTTCGGAGCTGATTTATTTGCCATCAAAGTTGTGTTGTTATTTGTTGTATAAAAATAGTGAGCATTGCTAAGGATGCGGCCCTTGAATGTGTTTGTGGTTAATTTTAAATGCTAGGAATTATGTTGGTGTGTGTGTACGGCATGGTATGTAAACTATAGTAGTTTTGTTAACGTTTCCAGACACCATTTTATCCTTTAATGTAAATCAACTTGAACTGTCTACTCAAAGGTACACTTAAAAATGGCATGAGGGGTTGAGGGTGAGGATGAGTGAGGGTGAAGCTGAGGTCTTGAGTGTAACTGGAAGTAAGAGTGAGGGTGAGTGAGGGGTTGAGTGTTAGTGAGGGTGAGGTATTGAGGGTGAGTGAGGGGAAGGGTGATTGAGGTATTGAGAGTTACTGAGGGTGAGGTGTGTAGGGTGAAGTGTTGAGAGTGTGGGAGAGGGGTTGAGGGTGAGGGAGGGTGAGTGAGGGTGAATGGTTGAGGGTGAGGGGTTGAGGTGAGGAATTGAGGCTGATGTTTTGAGGGTGAATGAGTGTGAGATGTTGATGGTGAGTGAAGGTGAGATGTTGGGTGAGGCGTTGAGGGTGAGTGACTATAGAATTTTTCTACCTTACTGTCATTCGACTTGAACTGTCTGCGCCAAGTTACCCTTAAAAATAGCATGAGACGTTGAGGGTGAGGGCGAGTGAGGGTGAGACTGAGGTGTTGAGTAAGGTTGAGGGGTTGAGGGTGGGTGAGGGTAGGTGAGTGAGGGTGAGGGGTTGAATGTCAGTGATGGTGAGGTGTTGAGGGTGAGTGAGGGTGAGGGTGAGTGAGGGTGAGTGGGAGGGGTTGAGGGTGAGTGAGGTGTTGAGGGTGAAGTGTTGATGATGTAGGTGAGGGGTTGAGGGTGATGGAGGGTGAGTGAGGGGGAGGGGTGCAAGGTGAGGAGTTGCGGGTGAGGGTTGGGGGTGAGGGGTTGAGGGTGAGGTGTGGGGGAGGGGTGCAAGGTGAGGGGTTGCGGGTGAGGGTTGGGGGTGAGGGGTTGAGGGTGAGGTGTTGAGGGTGAGTGAGGGTGAGATGTTGAGGGACAGTGGTTGAGGGTGAGTTGTTGAGGGTGAGTGGTTGAGGGTGAGTGGTTGAGGGTGAGTGTTTGAGGGGGAGTCTTTGAGGGTGACTGTTTGAGGGTGAGTGGTTGAGGGTGAGTGGTTGAGGGTGAGTGGTTGAGGGTGAGTGGTTGAGGGTGAGTGGTTGAGGGTGAATGGTTGAGGGTGAATGGTTGAGGGTGAGTGGTTGATGTGTGTGTGGTACCGTTAAAATAGAGTGGGGGATTTAGAAGATGGTACATATTTTTCTTATGCCAATAAATAAATCTAGAGACAGGTGTGGCGAAATGTTTTGAGCTGATGTACTTGCCATTAAAGTGGGGTTTTTTTTTTTGTTATAGCATGCCTACATTAATGTGTGTGTGGGAACGTTAAAATACAGTGGTGATTATCCCAAAAATGCAAAATCGCAAATGTTTCAGTGAGGCAACATAGAAAATCTTTAGTCTGTAAGTTACCCTTAAAAATAGCATGAGGGGTTGATGGTGAGGGCGACTGGGTGCGGGTGAGTGGGTGAGGGTGAGTTGCTGAGGGTGAGTTGTTGAGGGTGAGTTGTTGAGGGTGAATGTTTGAGGGTGACTGTTTGAGGGTGAGTGGTTGAGGGTGAGTGGTTGAGGGTGAGTGGTTGAAGGTGAGTGGTTGAGGGTGAATGCTTGAGGGTGAGGGGTTGAGGAGAGGAATTGAGGCTGATGTTTTAAGGGTGAGTGAGGGTGAGATGTTGATGGTGAGTCAAGGTGAGATGTTGGGTGAGGCGTTAAGGGTGAGTGACTATAGAATTTTTCTACCTTCCTGTCATTCGACTGGAACGTGGGTGAGGGAGGGTGAGTGAGGGTGAGGGAGGGTGAGTGAGGGTGAATGCTTGAGGGTGAGGGGTTGAAGTGAGGAATTGAGGCTGATGTTTTCAGGGTGAGTGAGGGTGAGATGTTGATGGTGAGTCAAGGTGAGATGTTGGGTGAGGCGTTCAGGGTGAGTGACTATAGAATTTTTCTACCTTACTGTCATTCGACTGGAACTGTCAGCGCCAAGTTACCCTTAAAAATAGCATGAGACGTTGAGGGTTAGGGCGAGTGAGGGCGAAGCTGAGGTGTTGAGTGAGGATGAGGGGTTGCGGGTGGGTGAGGGTAGGTGAGTGTTGAGGGTGAGGGTGAGGGTAGGTGAGGGTTGAGGGTGAGGGTGATTGGTTGAGGGTGAGTGGTTGAGGGTGAGTGGTTGAGGGTGAGTGGTTGAGGGTGAGTGGTTGAGGGTGAGTGGTTGAGGGTGAGTGGTTGAGGGTGAGTGGTTGAGGGTGAGCGGTTGAGGGTGAGCGGTTGAGGATGAGTGGTTGAGGATGAGTGGTTGAGGGTGAGCGGTTGAGGGTGAGCGGTTGAGGATGAGTGGTTGAGGATGAGTGGTTGAGGATGAGTGGTTGAGGGTGAGTGGTTGAGGGCGAGTGGTTGAAGGCGAGTGGTTGAGGGCGAGTGGTTGAGGGCGAGTGGTTGAGGGCGAGTGGTTGAGGGCGAGTGGTTGAGGGTGAGCAGTTGAGGATGAGTGGTTGAGGATGAGTGGTTGAGGATGAGTGGTTGAGGGTGAGTGGTTGAGGGTGAGTGGTTGAGGGCAAGTGGTTGAGGGCGAGTGGTTGAGGGCGAGTGGTTGAGGGCGAGTGTTTGAGGGCTAGTGGTTGAGAGTAAGTGGGAGAGGGTGAGTGGTTGAGGGCGAGTGGTTGAGGGCGAGTGGTTGAGGGCGAGTGGTTGAGGGCGAGTGGTTGAGGGCGAGTGTTTGAGGGCGAGTGGTTGAGAGTAAGTGGGTGAGGGTGAGTGGGTGAGGGTGAGTGTGAGTGGGTGAGGGTGAGTGGGTGAGGGTGAGTGGGTGAGGGTGAGTGGGTGAGGGTGAGTGGGTGAGGGTGAGTGGGTGAGGGTGAGTGGGTGAGGGTGAGTGGGTGAGGGTGAGTGGTTGAGGGTGAGTGGTTGATGTGTGTGTGGGAACGGTAAAATAGAATGGGGTATTTAGAAGATGGTACATAATTTTTTCAGGCAATAAATCTTGAGACAGGTGTGGCGAAATGTTTTGAGCTGATGTATTTCCCAACAAACTTTTGTTTTTTATTGTGATAGCATGCCTACATTAATGTGTGTGTGTTAACGTTAAAATACAGTGGTGATTATCCAAAAGAAGGCAAAAATGGGAATGTTTGAGTGAGGCAACATCGGAAATCTTTAGTCTGTAAAAGCGCCATAGTCAACAAAGTAGGAATCGATGTTGGCTGCAAGTTACCCTTAAGAAAATAGAAAGAGAGGTTGGTGGTGAGTAGGTGTGGCGAAATGGGAAAAGACAGTGGTAGATTGTATTTAAAGTATAAGAGTTATGATGTTAAAAAAAAAAAGTTTTCAGACGCCATTTTAAGTGTTGAGGGTGAGTCGTTGAGGGTGAGGTGTTGAGGGTGAGATGTTTGAGAGTGAGATGTTGATGGTGAGTGAGAGTGATGTGTTGGTTGAGTTGTTGAGGGTGAGTGGTTGAGGGTGAGTTGTTGAGGGTGAGTGGTTGAGGGTGATTGTTTGAGGGTGAGCAGTTGAGGGTGAGCGGTTGAGGGTGAGCGGTTGAGGATGAGTGGTTGAGGATGAGTGGTTGAGGGTGAGTGGTTGAGGGTGAGTGGTTGAGGGTGAGTGGTTGAGGGCGAGTGGTTGAGGGCGAGTGTTTGAGGGAGAGTTGTTGAGGGCAAGTGGTTGAGAGTAAGTGGGTGAGGGTGAGTGGGTGAGGGTGAGTGTTTGAGGGAGAATTGTTGAGGGCAAGTGGTTGAGAGTAAGTGGGTGAGGGTGAGTGGGTGAGGGTGAGTGGGTGAGGGTGAGGGTGAGTGGGTGAGGGTGAGTGGGTGAGGGTGAGTGGGTGAGGGTGAGTGGTTGACGGTGAGTTGTTGACGGTGAGTGGTTGACAGTGAGTGGTTGACGGTGAGTGGGTGAGGGTGAGTGGTTGAGGGTGAGTGGTTGAGGGTGAGTGGTTGAGGGTGAGTGGTTGATGTGTGTGTGGGAACGGTAAAATAGAGTGGGGGATTTAGAAGATGGTACATAATGTTTTCTGGCAATAAATCTTGAGACAGTTGTGGCGAAATGTTTTGAGCTGATGTATTTGCCATCAATTTTTTGTTTTTTATTGTGATAGCATGCCTACATTAATGTGTGTGTGTTAACGTTAAAATACAGTGGTGATTATCCAAAAGAAGGCAAAATCTTGAATGTTTGAGTGAGTCAACATCGAAATTCTTTAGTCTGTAAAAGCGCCATAGTCAACAAAGTAGGAATCGAGGTTGGCTGCAAGTTACCCTTAAGAAAATAGAAAGAGAGGTTGGTGGTGAGTAGGTGTGGCGAAATGTTAAAATACAGTGGTAGATTGTATTTAAAGTATAAGAGTTATGATGTTAAAAAAAAAACGTTTCCAGACGCCATTTTCTGCCTTACTGTAATTCGTCTTGAAATGTGTGCTGCAAGTGACCCTTAACAAAATAGCAAGAGAGGTTGGCTGAAAGTTACCCTTAACTAAATAGAAAAAAACAAACGGGTGAGTGTGAGTCTGCTGCGGATGCGTCCCTTAATGTGTGTGTATCAGAAATATGGTGGTTATCCAAACGAAGGCAACATCGTAATTTTCCCACTGAAGGCAACATTGAAAATATGTAGTCTGTACAAGAGTCGAAGTAAAATAGGCCGATGTTACATACTACGTTGTCCCACAAAATTGTGAAATACTAGGCCTGGTTATGTAAACTAAAAAAGTTTGGATAAAACAAATAACGTTTCTAATGTTCGTATTTACGTTCAGTGGGATTGTTTAAGTTTAGCGAAAAAAATTCACGTTTCTACTTGATTTTGGGGTGGGGGGGGGATGTCTGTTGTTGTTCTCGAGCTAACACCCGCCTTGCAGTCCTTCCCTTGCCCCAAGGAAAAGTCACACTAGCTGATGTGCGCGAATTAGAAGTGTGAATGTTTGAATGTGTATGCAAATGGAGTTTCGACATTGGCGCGCCAGTAGACTTCCCTGGCCAACTCACTTAAGCGCACATAAGAGTTAGCTCGGAACTGACAAAGTAAAATTTTTTTTTTGTCGTCTGTTTTATTTAACGTTTCTGTCATTGAAGTTCAACTTTTTTTGCTCGAAGTAACCCTTAAAAAGTGGAATATCTAAAGCTTGTAAAGTATACAAAGTTTCATTTAGAAACATAGAACGCTTGTAATATACAGGATGAAAGATGTGCCGAAGTTGTGGCGTTTATGTTTAGTATGCAAATACTGAACATTGCTGTGGAGCCGTCCAGTCGGCGAATGAGAAAGATGTGTCTGTGGGTATTTGTAAATGCTAGGATAATTTTGGCTGTGTGTGTACGTGTTGTAAATACAGAATTTGGCTGCGGGTGCGTCCCTTAATGTAAGTCTTGTAATATACAGGATCAAAGTTGTGGCGTTTATGTTTAGTATGAAAAGACAGGACATTGCTGCAGATGCCTCCATTAATGTGTGAGTGTCAGCATAGAAGTACAGTAGGAGACTGAGAAAGTTGGTCGATGATTTTGTTTGGCAATAGAGAAATGTAGCGATAGGTGTGGCGAAATGTTCAGAGCTGATTTATTTGCCATCAAAGTTGTGTTGTTATTTGTAGTATAAAAATAGTGATGCATTGATGAGGATGCGGCCCTAGAATGTGTCTGTTGGTAATTTTAAATGCTAGGAATTATGTTGGTGTGTGTGTACGGCATAGTATGTAAACTATAGGAGTTTTTTAACGTTTCCAGAGACCATTTTCTACTTTAATCTAAATCGACTTGAACTGTGTACTCAAAGTTAAACTTAAAAAGTGGCATGAGGGGTTGAGGGTGAGGATGAGTGAGGGTGAGGCTGAGGTCTTGAGTGTAAGTGAAAGTAAGAGAGGGGTTGAGTGTTAGTGAGGGTGAGGTATTGAGGGTGAGTGAGGGGAAGGGTGATAGAGGGATTGAGAGTTACTGAGGGTGAGGTGTGTAGGGTGAAGTGTTGAGGGTGTGGGTGAGGGGTTGAGGGTGAGGGAGGGTGAGTGAGGGTGGGGAGGGTGAGTGAGGGTGAATCGTTGAGGGTGAGGGGTTGAGGTGAGGAATTGAGGCTGATGTTTTGAGGGTGAGTGAGGGTGAGATGTTGATGGTGAGTCAAGGTGAGATGTTGGGTGAGGCGTTGAGGGTGAGTGACTATAGAATTTTTCTACCTTACTGTCATTCAACTTGAACTGTCAGTGCCAAGTTACCCTTAAAAATAGCATGAGACGTTGAGGGTGAGGGGGAGTGAGGGCGATGCTGAGGTGTTGAGTGAGGGTGAGGGGTTGAGGGTGGGTGAGGGTAGGTGAGTGTTGAGGGTGAGGGTAGGTGAGGGTTGAGGGTGAGGGTGATTGGTTGAGGGTGAGTGGTTGAGGGTGAGTGGTTGAGGGTGAGTGAGGTGTTGAGGGTGAAGTGTTGATGATGTAGGTGAGGGGTTGAGGGTGATGGAGGGTGAGTGAGGGGGAGGGGTGCAAGGTGAGGGGTTGCGGGTGAGGGTTGGGGGTGAGGAGTTGAGGGTGAGGTGTTGAGGGTGAGTGAGGGTGAGATGTTGAGGGACAGTGGTTGAGGGTGAGTGGTTGAGGGTGAGTGGTTGAGGGTGAGTGGTTGAGGGTGAGTGGTTGAGGGTGAGTGGTTGAGGGTGAGTGGTTGAGGGTGAGTGGTTGAGGGTGCGTGGTTGAGGGTGAGTGGTTGAGGGTGAGATATTGAATGCGAGTGACAGTAAGGGTGATTGAGTCATTGAGAGTTAGTGAGGGTGAGGGGTTGAGTGTTAGTGATGGTGAGGTGTTGAGGGTGAGTGAGGGTGAGTGGGAGGGGTTGAGGGTGAGTGAGGTGTTTAGGGTGAAGTGTTGATGATGTAGGTGAGGGGTTGAGGGTGATGGAGGGTGAGTGAGGGTGAGGGGTGGAAGGTGAGGGGTTGCAGGTGAGGGTTGGGGGTGAGGGGTTGAGGGTGAGGTGTTGAGGGTGAGTGAGGGTGAGATGTTGAGGGAGAGTGGTTGAGGGTGAGTTGTTGAGGGTGAGTGGTTGAGGGTGAGTGGTTGAGGGTGAGTGGTTGAGGGTGAGTAGTTGAGGGTGAGTGGTTGAGGGTGAGTGGTTGAGGGTGAGTGGTTGAGGGTGAGTGGTTGAGGGTGAGTGGTTGAGGGTGAGTGGTAGAGGGTGAGTGATTGAGGGTGAGTGGTTGAGGGTGAGGGGTTGAGGGTGATGGCGAGTGAGGGCAAGGCTGAGGTGTTGAGTGAAGGTGAGGGGTTGAGGGTGGGTGAGGGGTTGAGGGTGAGGGAGGGTGAGTGAGGGTAAAAGTGAGGGTGAGTGAGGCGTTCAGTGTTAGTGTGGGTGAGATATTGAATGTGAGTGAGGGTAAGGGTGATTGAGTCATTGAGAGTTAGTGAGGGTGAGGGGTTGAATGTCAGTGATGGTGAGGTGTTGATGGTGAGTGAGGGTGAGGGTGAGTGAGGGTGAGTGGGAGGGGTTGAGGGTGAGTGAGGTGTTGAGGGTGAAGTGTTGATGATGTAGGTGAGGGGTTGAGGGTGATGGAGGGTGAATGAGGGGGAGGGGTGCAAGGTGAGGGGTTGCGGGTGAGGGTTGGGGGTGAGGGGTTGAGGGTGAGGTGTGGGGGAGGGGTGCAAGGTGAGGGGTTGCGGGTGAGGGTTGGGGGTGAGGGGTTGAGGGTGAGGTGTTGAGGGTGAGTGAGGGTGAGATGTTGAGAGACAGTGGTTGAGGGTGAGTTGTTGAGGGTGAGTGGTTGAGGGTGAGTGGTTGAGGGTGAGTGTTTGAGGGGGAGTGTTTGAGGGTGACTGTTTGAGGGTGAGTGGTTGAGGATGAGTGGTTGAGGGTGAGTGGTTGAGGGTGAGTGGTTGATGGTGAGTGGTTGAGGGTGAATGGTTGAGGGTGAATGGTTGAGGGTGAGTGGTTGATGTGTGTGTGGTACCGTTAAAATAGAGTGGGGGATTTAGAAGATGGTACATATTTTTCTTATGCCAATAAATAAATCTAGAGACAGGTGTGGCGAAATGTTTTGAGCTGATGTACTTGCCATTAAAGTGGGGTTTTTTTTTTTGTTATAGCATGCCTACATTAATGTGTGTGTGGGAACGTTAAAATACAGTGGTGATTATCCCAAAAATGCAAAATTGCAAATGTTTCAGTGAGGCAACATAGAAAATCTTTAGTCTGTAAGTTACCCTTAAAAATAGCATGAGGGGTTGATGGTGAGGGCGACTGGGTGCGGGTGAGTGGGTGAGGGTGAGTTGCTGAGGGTGAGTTGTTGAGGGTGAGTTGTTGAGGGTGAGTTGTTGAGGGTGAATGTTTGAGGGTGACTGTTTGAGGGTGAGTGGTTGAGGGTGAGTGGTTGAGGGTGAGTGGTTGAGGGTGAGTGGTTGAGGGTGAGTGGTTGAGGGTGAGTGATTGAGGGTGAGTGGTTGAGGGTGAGGGGTTGAGGGTGGGTGAGGGGTTGTGGGTGAGGGAGGGTGAGTGAGGGTGAGGGAGGGTGAGTGAGGGTGAATGCTTGAGGGTGAGGGGTTGAGGTGAGGAATTGAGGCTGATGTTTTCAGGGTGAGTGAGGGTGAGATGTTGATGGTGAGTCAAGGTGAGATGTTGGGTGAGGCGTTGAGGGTGAGTGACTATAGAATTTTTCTACCTTACTGTCATTCTACTGGAACGTGGGTGAGGGAGGGTGAGTGAGGGTGAGGGAGGGTGAGTGAGGGTGAATGCTTGAGGGTGAGGGGTTGAGGTGAGGAATTGAGGCTGATGTTTTCCGGGTGAGTGAGGGTGAGATGTTGATGGTGAGTCAAGGTGAGATGTTGGGTGAGGCGTTCAGGGTGAGTGACTATAGAATTTTTCTACCTTACTGTCATTCGACTGGAACTGTCAGCGCCAAGTTACCCTTAAAAATAGCATGAGACGTTGAGGGTTAGGGCGAGGCTGAGGTGTTGAGTGAGGGTGAGGGGTTGCGGGTGGGTGAGGGTAGGTGAGTGTTGAGGGTGAGGGTGAGGGTAGGTGAGGGTTGAGGGTGAGGGTGATTGGTTGAGGGTGAGTGGTTGAGGGTGAGTGGTTGAGGGTGAGTGGTTGAGGGTGAGTGGTTGAGGGTGAGTGGTTGATGTGTGTGTGGGAACGTTAAAATAGAGTGGGGAATTTAGAAGATGGTACATATTGTTTATGGCAATAAATAAATCTAGAGACAAGTGTGGCGAAATGTTTAGAGCTGATGTATTTGCCATCAAAGTTGTCTTGTTTTTTGTTATATCATGCCAACATTAATGTGTGTGTGGGAACGTTGAAATACAGTGGTGATTATACAAAAGAAGGCAAAATCGGAAATGTTTCAGTGAGGAAACATAAAAAATTTTGTCTGTAAAAGCGTAAACGTAGAATAAGACGAATTTACATACCACGCAGTCGAGGAAACTTGTCAAAAAATAATCATGGTTATGTAAAGTAAATAAGTATTGTTAAAATAACTACACGTTTCTAATGTTAATATTTGCGTACAGTGACATTGCTTACGTTTCGCAAAAAAGTTTTACGTTTGTAGTGTAAGTATTTCCTTTCAGTCGTTTTTTTTTTGGGGGGGTGAGGGGGGGGGGGGGAGGTTGGTGTTGTCATCGAGCTAACACCCGCGTCGCATCCTGCTGTTCTAAATTAGCACATCCCCAAAGGAACTTCACAAGTGATTACAATCTTGGCGACGGCGCTTAAAGTAGTCTAGCATCCTGTAGTTTTCGTGACGAAAGCCTTGCAGTCTGTGGCCTGACTTTGTGTTCATGTAAATGGGACTAAAATGTTTTATTTTAGGTGCAATGCTAGAGATACAATCGGTATTTTTAACGTAGCACGCTTTATTTCGTGGTGTAGACGATTTCAGTGGTAGTCCTGCAGATTTGTCAATGTACAAGCCGATGTCACGTGGGGAGACAAAATGGGGAGGGGGCGGATCCGGAGGTGCGTCTGGAGAGGGGGAGTTGAAATGCGAGCATGGCTGTGTACGGGGACAGAGGGGGGGGGTTCGGGCGTTAGTGGGTTGTGGAACACATGTGGAAGGATGTACAAATGTTTGGTAACAAATAAGTATGTTTCATTGTCCACTAAAATACATTTGCCGAAGTTAGAGTTGAAGAGGGAAATGTTTTCTGAAAGGAATAAAAAAGTCGTGATAATGGTAATACTTTCGTGTGCCAAAAAGTTTGACGGGGGGACGATCCGGAGGTGCGTCTGGAGAGGGGGAGTTGAAATGCGAGCATGGCTGTGTACGGGGACAGAGGGGGGGGGTTCGGGCGTTAGTGGGTTGTGGAAGACATGTGGAATGATGTACAAATGTTTGGTAACAAATAAGTATGTTTCATTGCCCACTAAAATACATTTGCCGAAGTTAGAGTTGAAGAGGGAAATGTTTTCTGAAAGGAATTAAAAAGTCGTGATAATGGTAATACTTTCGTGTGCCAAACAGTTTGACGGGGGGACGATCCGGAGGTGCGTCTGGAGAGGGGGAGTTGAAATGCGAGCATGGCTGTGTACGGGGACAGAGGGGGGGGCGTTCGGGCGTTAGTGGGTTGTGGAAGACATGTGGAAGGATGTACAAATGTTTGGGAACAAATAAGTATGTTTCATTGTCCACTAAAATACATTTGCCGAAGTTAGAGTTGAAGAGGGAAATGTTTTCTGAAAGGAATAAAAAAGTCGTGATAATGGTAATACTTTCGGGTGCCAAAAAGTTTGACGGGGGGACGATCCGGAGGTGCGTCTGGAGAGGGGGAGTTGAAATGCGAGCATGGCTGTGTACGGGGACAGAGGGGGGGGGTTCGGGCGTTAGTGGGTTGTGGAAGACATGTGGAATGATGTACAAATGTTTGGTAACAAATAAGTATGTTTCATTGTCCACTAAAATACATTTGCCGAAGTTAGAGTTGAAGAGGGAAATGTTTTCTGAAAGGAATTAAAAAGTCGTGATAATGGTAATACTTTCGTGTGCCAAACAGTTTGACGGGGGGACGATCCGGAGGTGCGTCTGGAGAGGGGGAGTTGAAATGCGAGCATGGCTGTGTACGGGGACAGAGGGGGGGGCGTTCGGGCGTTAGTGGGTTGTGGAAGACATGTGGAAGGATGTACAAATGTTTGGGAACAAATAAGTATGTTTCATTGTCCACTAAAATACATTTGCCGAAGTTAGAGTTGAAGAGGGAAATGTTTTCTGAAAGGAATTAAAAAGTCGTGATAATGGTAATACTTTCGTGTGCCAAACAGTTTGACGGGGGGACGATCCGGAGGTGCGTCTGGAGAGGGGGAGTTGAAATGCGAGCATGGCTGTGTACGGGGACAGAGGGGGGGGCGTTCGGGCGTTAGTGGGTTGTGGAAGACATGTGGAAGGATGTACAAATGTTTGGGAACAAATAAGTATGTTTCATTGTCCACTAAAATACATTTGCCGAAGTTACAGTTGAAGAGGGAAATGTTTTCTGAAAGGAATAAAAAAGTCGTGATCATGGTAATACTTTCGTGTGCCAAACAGTTTGACGGGGGGACGATCCGGAGGTGCGTCTGGAGAGGGGGAGTTGAAATGCGAGCATGGCTGTGTACGGGGACAGAGGGGGGGGCGTTCGGGCGTTAGTGGGTTGTGGAAGACATGTGGAAGGATGTACAAATGTTTGGGAACAAATAAGTATGTTTCATTGTCCACTAAAATACATTTGCCGAAGTTAGAGTTGAAGAGGGAAATGTTTTCTGAAAGGAATTAAAAAGTCGTGATAATGGTAATACTTTCGTGTGCCAAACAGTTTGACGGGGGGACGATCCGGAGGTGCGTCTGGAGAGGGGGAGTTGAAATGCGAGCATGGCTGTGTACGGGGACAGAGGGGGGGGCGTTCGGGCGTTAGTGGGTTGTGGAAGACATGTGGAAGGATGTACAAATGTTTGGGAACAAATAAGTATGTTTCATTGTCCACTAAAATACATTTGCCGAAGTTACAGTTGAAGAGGGAAATGTTTTCTGAAAGGAATAAAAAAGTCGTGATCATGGTAATACTTTCGTGTGCCAAACAGTTTGACGGGGGTACACAAAATGGGGAGGGGGCGGATCCGGAGGTGCGTCGTGAGGGGGAGTTGAAATGCGAGCATGGTTGTGTACGGGGACAGAGGGGGGTGGTTCGGGCGTTAGTGGGTTGTGGAAAACATGGAGAAGGCTGTACAAATGTTTGGTCACAAATAAGTATGTTTCATTGTCCACTAAAATACATTAGCCGAAGTTAGAGCTGAAAGGAAATATGTTGTGGTAATGGTAAGACTTTCGTGTGCCAAACAGTTTCACGGTGGTAGACAAAATGGGGAGGGGGCGGATCCGGAGGTGCGTCGTGAGGGGGAGTGGAAAAGGAGGGGGGAGTAGAGTAGGGGAGGCACGGCCTAACATCCGTGCAATCAAAAAGTGAAGAGGCGGAGCTGGGGGAGGCTGTCAGAGAGAGAGAAGGCAATGCAGGCTTGTGCACGCGCTTTTAAGCTGTTTGCGCATGCGCATTAGTCTAAAATGTCTCGTGCACTGCAAGGAATCGCCACGATTCCTTGAAAGTTGGATAAAGAGTGGATAAGCCCCCATAGTCTCGCAAGCTCGATGCGCATGCGCATCGACAGGCGAGACCTAAAAAGGGGTGGTGAGGGACAGAGTCTCTGAATTAAGCAGAAAGCTCTCACCCAGTCAAAAGATCAGGGCTAGATCCAACACCGTTTTTTAGCTCACTGCACCATCCCAGTTTCAGAACCTGGCTGTATGCAAATTAGTCTGTTCCTGTCCCAGTGCATGATGGGAACAGGACAAACCAAACTACAGAAGCCAATTCTTACACTGGGAAGGAAACAAGCTCCCGGGGACCGGTTTCTGGCATTACAGCCGTCTTCGGCCCGGTTTGCTTGAATCCTGATGGTGCAATGAGCAAGGGTCTCACATCTGAGAATACCCTTCCACGCTTAGGGTGGACAAAAATATTTACAAAAAGGGGTGGTGAGGGACAGAGTCTCTGAATTAAGCAGAAAGCTCTCACCCAGTCAAAAGATCAGGGCTAGATCCAACACCGTTTTTTAGCTCACTGCACCATCCCAGTTTCAGAACCTGGCTGTATGCAAATTAGTCTGTTCCTGTCCCAGTGCATGATGGGAACAGGACAAACCAAACTACAGAAGCCAATTCTTACACTGGGAAGGAAACAAGCTCCCGGGGACCGGTTTCTGGCATTACAGCCGTCTTCGGCCCGGTTTGCTTGAATCCTGATGGTGCAATGAGCAAGGGTCTCACATCTGAGAATACCCTTCCACGCTTAGGGTGGACAAAAATATTTACAAAAAGGGGTGGTGAGGGACAGAGTCTCTGAATTAAGCAGAAAGCTCTCACCCAGTCAAAAGATCAGGGCTAGATCCAACACCGTTTTTTAGCTCACTGCACCATCCCAGTTTCAGAACCTGGCTGTATGCAAATTAGTCTGTTCCTGTCCCAGTGCATGATGGGAACAGGACAAACCAAACTACAGAAGCCAATTCTTACACTGGGAAGGAAACAAGCTCCCGGGGACCGGTTTCTGGCATTACAGCCGTCTTCGGCCCGGTTTGCTTGAATCCTGATGGTGCAATGAGCAAGGGTCTCACATCTGAGAATACCCTTCCACGCTTAGGGTGGACAAAAATATTTACAAAAAGGGGTGGTGAGGGACAGAGTCTCTGAATTAAGCAGAAAGCTCTCACCCAGTCAAAAGATCAGGGCTAGATCCAACACCGTTTTTTAGCTCACTGCACCATCCCAGTTTCAGAACCTGGCTGTATGCAAATTAGTCTGTTCCTGTCCCAGTGCATGATGGGAACAGGACAAACCAAACTACAGAAGCCAATTCTTACACTGGGAAGGAAACAAGCTCCCGGGGACCGGTTTCTGACATTACAGCCGTCTTCGGCCCGGTTTGCTTGAATCCTGATGGTGCAATGAGCAAGGGTCTCACATCTGAGAATACCCTTCCACGCTTAGGGTGGACAAAAATATTTACAAAAAGGGGTGGTGAGGGACAGAGTCTCTGAATTAAGCAGAAAGCTCTCACCCAGTCAAAAGATCAGGGCTAGATCCAACACCGTTTTTTAGCTCACTGCACCATCCCAGTTTCAGAACCTGGCTGTATGCAAATTAGTCTGTTCCTGTCCCAGTGCATGATGGGAACAGGACAAACCAAACTACAGAAGCCAATTCTTACACTGGGAAGGAAACAAGCTCCCGGGGACCGGTCGCTAGGTGAGAGAGTATGAGGTGGCCAGACAGGGAGGGTTACACAAGTGCTAACAGGAACAGGTGAGTTTTGAGAGCTCTGCGGAACTTGGCCTCAGAAGGTTCTAGACGCAGCTCCAGCGGAAGCATGTTCCAGCTCTTGGCAGCAAGGAGCCTGAAAGATCTGCCCCCCATGTGCGCTTTGTTAATTTTGGGGACAGTTACCAGGCCAGTGCCAGAGGATCTAAGCATCCGCTCAGGTCTATAAGGAGTGATAAGGCTATGCAGGGGCAGTAAGGCATAGTTCAATATGGGCATCCTTCAACACATGGTGCCACAAACCCTGTTCAACGCAATCCGGCAACACGTGCTGTTCAACACCTTTTGGAGACACGTGCTGCCACAAACCCAGTTGAGCGCCATCTGGTGACACGTGCTGCCACAAACCCTGTTCAACGCCATCCTGCAACACATGGATGAGGGATCAGGACTACCCTGCTGACCAGTAGGTCTCACATCCACCACCTTGTCGTGAATCACGGAGAGGAGTAAAAGGAAAATGCGGCTCAGTCCGGACGAAAGCCAGGTCACAGTCACGGAGGTGACCGAACACGTGGTGCCACTGAACCTGAACTACGCAGGCCACTGGGGCCACCAACCTATACCGGCGACACTCAGTGAATAACGTGCTGACCGCTGCCTCCAGCCTACACTGCTCTTGGCCTAGTCTGCACTCGAGTAGGTCACAGATTCTGAACTGAACATCGAGTATGCAAAGGCAGATTACATATCATTACACGCAAGGAGGGGCACAAAAGGTGGATGCCTTGCATCTTGGTGGAGAGAAAAGGATCAACGTTACGGAGGTGTTCATACACTACTGACAACTGATCTGGTGTCACCAGCGTTGTGCATCGCAAGCCAACGACACGTGGCTGTGGGCCACTGCTGACCACTGCCTCCGGCCTACACTGTGTTCCAGTAGGTCACAGAGTCATAATTCAGCAATGGCGAGCAATGGCGGAGTTCATATCAGTGTACCGGCATCATCGCAGACTGCATCCCCACTCAGCCCCGGTGCCACTAAGTCTGTTCCCCGACATTCATGGACACTCTGTGGTTGAACTTTCGTGGCGTCTGAGTCTATGGACTGGGGGCAGTTTTCATCCTCATGTAGCTGATACCGAATTGGTAGTGGCAACGAGGCTGTCGCATTTCTCTCCTCCATTTGCTGTTGCCGGATAAAATCAAACCATTCGACGTTTTGCACTGGAAGACACCTTCCACTTTCCCCCGAAATCCTACGCAACATACACATACATTGATGGTGACCCGCTCAGGTCGCATGGCCATCTGATTAAACCGACATTCACTGTCCCGTGGCTGGGAGCCTGTGCCGGCTGCAGTGCATCCGGGACCCCTAACTCTGTGCTGGTCAAGTCCGGGACCCCTTCTCCATAGTCATTGGATGGGCCCTGAAGCGTAGGCCTTGGGGTCATCAATGCCATTTCTCTGTGGCCTTGCCTGTACACAGACTCCGGGCGCAAATGTGTCCCACCAGGACTCACACGCCAAAACATGTCCAGACCGGCCCGGATGCCGCATCACCGCAGGAGGCACACGCCACCACCGCAAGGACAACCTCCAACCGCCATCTGCCAGAGTTGAAACGGTGGTCCTGATAGACTTACGGAGTTGCTCAGGCCTGTCGGGGTTGCCATCATCGGCCTGATGCCCTGCTCAGCACTCCAGGAGCCAGTGACTCAGTGCACCGCAGGCCATTGTCCGCTGCTGATTGTGTTTTATGCATTGGAGCGGTTGCGCAGGTATGTTACCTCACACAGTGTGTGGGCCCTGAGACGTTGACGGGGAAGATGATCACATCTAACACAACCCACTGCATCTGCATCAGGAATATATCAAAGAGACGCAATCAGAAACTTTTTCTTCACATAAGCTTGCTCATCTCTAGTGTCCAAACCTCATTGCACTGCAACTCACAGACACTTCTGTTTGCATGTTGGCTGTCCTCTGGACTTTCTACGGCAGTTGACGCTGTATTGCATGTGTTTCCTGTTTGCGTTGCATTGGTGTCCAATGTTCCAGTGGATGCCAGCACCAGAAATTATGTTTGGTATGGCTTACACTCACCCCACACACATCCAGCAAAGGCAATTTTTGTTTGTTTTGTTTTGTTTAGGTATTGCCCCTGACGAAGGGCTGCGAGGCCCGAAATGCATTGGGCAGGGAACACATGAAAAGTATCCCATGCAGATTTATTTGTAAATGTGTTGTTTGTAATATATTATTTTTGTGCTTCTATGACAATCTTGTACACTTAAACAAAGCCATGAGTTGATTTAAGAGACATGTCAGTAAAGAGTATAATTAAACACGCACAACTTGTATAGTGTTTTTTGGATTTAAAGTATCTAGCATTTAAACAAAATAGAATAATTTCATTTATTCCACTTTTTGGAATTGCAACAGTGCGCAGAGGGCAAGCTGTTCTGCTTGATGTCTTTTTTCTATGGCTTACACTCACCCCACACACATCCAGCACAGGCGTCACTGTACATGTGGCCCTGCCTATAAAGGGGCCGGGTGCATGTGTCCGTAGCCAGTTCAATATGATATCTGCGTGTGTCCCTGTGGTCTTGTAGTATGCATGTGGGCCCTGGGCCCTACGACATTACATTGTGCTGTGTACATCAGATGCAGACATATTACCGCAGGCAGCAGTTTTGAGCTTGGAAATGTAGCTTTGTTGTCACCCACTCAATTCGTAAGGGGAGTGGCCAGGGCCATCGTACGCATAGCCAACATGGGTGTGTGACTGCTATTTCAGTGCCCCTGGGCGTGGTTCTGTGCTGTGCATATGCATGTGTCTCTATGGCAGTGTGGGTCTCCTACGTGGGATGTGGGTGGGCCCTGAAGGTTGATAGCCCCCTACATATGTGTCCTTGTTTGCATTCCATGGGTTCAGACCCCACCCACAAATGTTGGGCCACCTCCTTTTGGCATGCTGACACATGGCATTGGGCTGCCATGTGTGGGTGGGTGAAGTTTTGCGAGCCAGCTGTGCATGCGGGTGCTTCCTGCTGTGTGGTCTGTTGCAGGCTCGATGAGGAC